>NC_068981.1:58715503-58716612 GCF_001194135.2 Octopus bimaculoides | reverse complement strand
CTCAACATTTTTAAAATCTTATTTATGAACCTATCCTTTCCCACTTTCAATTTAATTTCATCCAGCGTTACTGGCAAATCAAGTACTACATTACACAAAATGTTCTTCAGTTCCATTTCTAGTTTTAACGACGCAATCACCATGTCTTCAAAAGGTTCCTCATATTAAGGAATCAGCCTAGACAACCCGTCTGCATGTCCCATTTTCATTGATGGCAAAAACTCCATCTGAAAATCGTAGTTCAACAGAGTAGTCTCCCAGCGTTGTAAGCGGTTTGCTGAGTGCGTGGGGGATACTCTTTTTCGAACCAAAAATAGATAATAACGGTTGGTGATCCGTTTGCAGTGTAAACTTCCTCCCATGTAAGAATTTATGGAATTTTTTTACTGCAAAGATTAATGATAACGCCTCTTTTTCAATCTGGCTGTAGTTTCTTTCCGCTGTTAATAGAACTCTCGATGCTTGTGCAATAGCTTTGGTTTTACCATCATTAAATTTATGCAATATCACAACTCCTATACCATATTCACTGGCATCTGATGCCACAATTATTTTCAGGTTTGAGTCAAAATGAGTTAATGATAACTCTGATGTTAACCACTTTTTTAGTTCCTCGAATGATTTCTGACATTCGTTTGTCCAGCTCCATTTTGAGTCCTTCTTTAGCAACTTATTCAACAGAGCTCTTAGCTCATACATTTTAGGTATGTACAACTGGTAATAACTTACCAAACCTAAAAATGCTTGTAGTGTTGTTTTGTTAGTGGGAGCAGGCATTTTTTTTATCGCGTTGATCCTAGAACGGTCCGGTTTTCATCCGTTTTCATCGATCACCTGTCCTAAGTACTTTATTTTTGTCAAGAAAAATTCACATTTATCCTCCCTTACTCTAAACCCGTAATCACATATTCGTTTGAAAACCTCTTCTATATGTTCAATATGTTGGTCCCTTGATTCACTTTTGATCAATATGTCATCCAAGTATGGGACCGCAAACTCACAATCTGCTAGCATAATATCCATCACTTGCTGAAATATTGCTGATGCAACCTTTACCCCAAATGGCAGTCTTTTGAAACGGTACAGACCTTTATGAGTTTTGATTGTTA
>NC_068981.1:58714038-58715184 GCF_001194135.2 Octopus bimaculoides | reverse complement strand
ACTTTAGCACATTCTTCATCTACTAGTAATTGGAGGTAGGTCTCTGACAAATCCAGCTTGGAAAAAAGTTTCCCACCATTGCACTTAGCAAATATTTCTTCTGGGTTTGGAAGCGGATAATTGTAATTTTTTAAACAATCTTTAAGACCAGTTGAGAAGTCCGCACTCTTACCTCATTGTTCTTCTTTTTTATATATACCATAGGAGCCGCCCACTCAGAGTAGTCTACTTTTTCAATTACTTCCATGTCTTCCAATCTTTTTAATTCCTTCTTAGTTTGATTTAATGCCACAAAAGGTACATTCCTTTTCGGTTTGCACACCGGCACCGCATTTTCTTTCAACTCAAACTTTACTTTAATTTTTTTACACATACCGAGCTCTTTTGAAAACATATCAGGATACATCTTTTTCAATTTTAATTTCATTTTTTCAGATGCTTTCTCTGACATGGACTGTGACGCATTCACCTTGTTATATAATGTATTCAGTGATAGATCCCACAGGTCGAATCCTTCCATTAAATCTGTCCTGAACAGATACATTGTATTCTTAGATACCATTAGTTTACATTTCTGCGTCCTGTTTTAAAGTTTTATTTCTGGTGAAATTTCGCCCAAGAATTTAACTTGTTCCCCTGACACACCGTGGGCTATCCTAGTAGTTTTTTTATACAATGGCCTGCCTATCTTACTCCATGTTGCCATATTTATTATCGATACGTCTGAACTGGTATCTAATTGCATTTTGGTCTAAAACCCGTTTATTTCTACCAACACAAATTTTTGGTTTTGTCTGGTATAATTTACTTTTGTTGAGTAGACTTTCTTCTGTTTTACCATTTTCTTTGACCGGCATTTCGTCTATATATGTCCAATTTTACCACACTTAAAACAAGTTTTATCTTTAAAGGGGCAATCTTTCCTCAAATGTTGATCTCCGCAAGCATAGCACCATTTTGAATTAAAATTTTTCCTTCTTTCTGTACTTTCTGTTTTTCAATATTTTTCTCCCCATAAATACAGTTATAAGCTAAAGAAAAGAAAATTAGAAAAATTATGAATTTTTTGCAACCCCATTCCCTGCCCCCAATTGTTTGTTTATAAATTACTGAAGAACCTGAGAAGGTCATTGCTGGCATTTATCC
>NC_068981.1:58698786-58713419 GCF_001194135.2 Octopus bimaculoides | reverse complement strand
GTTTTTATTTTTTTGTTTTTTTACTGAAAAGTCTCCTCTCATGGTTTTTAATTTTTTTAAAAATGGCCAAAAATGGTCCAGATAGTTATTATTGTAAGGCTTGTAGCATTCCAAACAGCCATAACAACAAAATCACTTTTTTTTTTTTTATACTGGTATATTAAAAATTATCATTTTATCAAAAATATTCATTTTAACAAACTCTGGAAACTGGTAATATTCTTGAAATTGTGCCTTGTATTAAAGTTATACAGCTATTATTAAATTATCATTAATGAAAATAGAGGCGAGAGAGAATGAGAGAATGAAAATGGAAAATCTCGACTGCAACAAATAAATTTTGCTTATTATTAAACATTAAAATCTATTCCGCAGTGAATGTAATGAATATTTAAATTTGTGTAAAATTGGAGTTCAAAAATTGAATAAACTTCAGAAATGGACATTATATAGGAAATTTCTTAGAACATGAATTTATAGAAATATTTCCAGATGGTCAAGCCTTTAATAATTGCTTTCTTTTAGTACTTTTAGTAACTGTTACCTAATTTTGTAACTTAAACTGTCACCTACTTTAGTAACCTAAACTGTCACCTACTTTAGTAACCTAATTAATAAGCAGCTCTCTCCATTATAATATAGATTATTATTATTATTACTATTATAATTATTATTATTATTATTTGTCATTGGACGTGGAATCCACGTTTCAATCATCACTAGTGAGTTTTCTCTAAATACACTTTTCTTTTGCTGTTTTTGGCCACTGAAATTGTAACTATTGTCTTGTGAATGTATCCAAGTGTCTTCTGGGAAAGTTTCACTGTTTCAATTGCAAAATAGGCTTTTCACCTATTCCAAAAGCATTTTCAGATATATATTTTCAATCAATCTTTTTTCATAAGATGACGAACACAGGTTTAAATAAAAGATTGGTTATAGGAGAAAATGTATTAGCTTTTTCATGCTCAAACAACCCGTCATAGTAGTCAACCATACGTGACAGTTGCCGCTCACATTTATGTCAGCAAAAAACCTACAAACAATAATACCACCACCAAATTGCTATAACATTATTCTATGACAACTCTAACAACAGCAGTAACGAAACCAACAGCAACACCAACAATAGTCTAACGGTCAGCAGCAGTAAATGACATCAACAGTAGCACTGACTGTTGCAGCAAGACACACAACAGTAATATTTTTTTACAGGGACAGTAGCAATAAAATATACTCAAAGGGAAAAACTTACTTCACAAATGTTAGAAATAAGTGGATCATCCATTCACTACAAGGGAAAGTGGGGGGTCATTAAAAAATATCAGAAAAATATATGACCTGGTGTCATGGCACTCCCAGAAGAGGAAATGATCTGCACCAAAATATGAATGATAATATATAAGTGCATTAATCGCACAGAAAGAAAACCACAATATCTGGAAGAAGTGTGGTCTTCCATAGTTTGCATCTGTTGAAGGCAATATAGGACTCTGGTAGTTATCTGCAACAATGAAGAGGAAGTGCGCAGGATAGCTACAATGACCTACCTCTCCAACCAGTTTGTAATGCTCCCCTTATACATGAGACATCGTGTGATCAAAGTCACAGTTTCAAACATACCTCATCATAGGGACCAGACCAGAATAATGATCATGCTACAAGAGCACAGGGAGCTAATAAGCATGAAAACAAGCCCCCAGCAAAACAGAACAGGAGTGTCAATGGAGTTCCAGGTTTTGCTTGCTCCAGAAGTTCATGGTATTTCAGATTTTTTCTGTTTCGAAGAGTGCAGACAGTGGTCATTATTATTATTATCATATTTCTGTACTGTCAATCATTTCCTTGGTCCTACCTTCCCCTAATCCATATGTATCAGTAATCACCCTGCAATCCTAGATAATTACTGCAGTTGTCACCTACTCTCTCTGCTTGTCTACCTCCCTTACTTATCATCCCTCAACACTTGTTCTTCGTTATATTCACCCTTTCACCCATTTATTATCTCTAACCATCTCTCAAACTCCCATACATTCTTACAACCTCCTCTTGTTCTCCTGTCCCTTTTCCTGTACTCACTTCATATTTTGAGAGTCATCCATCATCATCATCATCATCATTTAACATCCACTTTCCATGCTTGCAAGGGTTGGACAGTTTGACTGGCGTCTGGGAAGCCAGGAGGCTGCACCAGGCTCCAATCTGATCTGGCAGTGTTTCTACAGCTGGATGTCCTTCCTAACGCCAGCCACCTGATATTTCATCACCACTATTTTTATCCCTTTCCAACTCCACCCCAGCCACTTCCACCCGCCCTTCCACAATGTGAATAATTATGTAGATCCTCTACAGCAAGAAACTTGTTCTGTTTTGATTCCTTCTCTCACACTTAAAACCTTCATCCTGTAGCATATAGCTGTTTTCCCTCCTCACAGTAACCCCACTCAGTTAAAGAGGGTCTTCATTTTATAAGCTACATGGCAACCTCACTAGTACTGCTACCATAAAAAAAAAAGCACAAAGTACTATGAAGTGGTTGGCATTAGGAAGGGTGCATCGAGCTGAGGAAACCATACCAAACAGACATTGGAGCATAATGCAGTCTTTGGAACCATCAAACCAACCAACCAACCCATGCCAGCATGGAAGATAGACATTAAATGGTGCAAACGTGTGTCTACGTGTGTGTATAGTAATCATAAGGGTGCACAAGGCACCTACCTGCTAGAAAGAGGAGTTAAAACGTTCATTTATACCACCAATAACACTGAAAAATACAACAGAAAATCAACAGTAGTTGGGCAAACAGGTTAAAAAAAATTTTGCATACCTATATAGCCCAATGCTATATATTTTGGTATTTGGATATACTTGGATCATGATATAAATTTTAATTCTATAGCTATCTGATGCTATTTTAAGCCTGCAACCATCTATATTATTATTGTTATTATCAACTATTTATATTACCACAAATAGTAATATATATCTTTGTGTGTGCATGTGTGTGTGTATATATATATATATAACATATATATATATATATATAACATATATATATACACATAAAGATAAGGTTGTTCTGAAGAAAATAAAATTTCTATTTCAGACAACTCGCACATGTGACTGCCCAGCAGATAAATGCCTTGCTACAGATTTATACATTGACCAACTACAAGATGTCCTTTCATATTCCATGCCCAAAGGACGTGCTGGGTGCTTTTTTGCTGAATCCATGCAAGTAAAGAAACATTATATTATTATTCTTTTTATTATTATTATTATTTGTAATCACTGAGGTAGCTGAATAAGGTATAAGATAAGCAACCAAGAGTTTAGCATTTTCTTTTCTATTACTGAGACAGCATTGTATCCATGGCCAACACTTAACTATTACAATGATTAAATCCACCATTCTCTAAATTAGTACTCTGGACAGTATTATTCACTACTTCTGTCACTGCTGTGTATTGCAAGACCAGCTCTGATCTGGTAGATCTATGATAAAAGGCATCTCATCCTTGAACATTGTTTGTTTAACCCTTTAGTATTTAAACTGGCCATATTCAGCCTAAATATTCCAGCTGTTTTATGTTCAGACCAGCCAGATATAACCTCTCATACCTACCTTACAATGTCACTCTAAAAATATACAATCACATTATCAAAATCTCAAAACCATGAGATAATGCATGATTAATTCAAAATCATGTGAATAATAAGAATTACATTTGACAGTAATCTGAATGCTAAAAGTTTAAGGATATGTAGTGCTACATTATCCAACTTGTCTATTTTATCTTTCAGATGGAACTGCTTAATTTTAGCTATATTTGGCTGCTGTTCTTAGCAGGTTCAGTGACCAAATAGAGGCTTCCTCATTGACAGTAACATTATTAAGTTGATGAAAGTTTGTTTCATTAATTCTCAAAGCTTAATTCCTCCAGCAGGAAAAGTTACTTGTCATAGATCAAGGAAATTGTGAAGTAAACAAAATTACTGCAAATAACAAAAGTACCTTGCTGTATCTATTTGTAAATGAATTATTACCCTTTATGACTAGAAACTGATATTTTTCTTTCTAACACTTACAAAATAAGCACTAGACAAAGTATAGGAGTTGATATAACTAACTAAAACCCTTGAAGGTAATACTTCAGCTTGATTGTAGTCCAGTAATCGAAGCTAGGAAAAGAATAAAAGATTGTGTGGAAATTCAATTACCGAAACAGTAACATACATATTTACAATAATACCAAGACTTAAACCTGAAATACTTAATTTTTTAATAGGGCGTTGGTGGTACTGTTCAGTTCACAAAAGGCTATATTAAAAGAGCTTTTGAGATGATTCGTGAAAAAGGTGGTCTTTGTATTTCTGATGAGGTAAGTCAATGAATGAAAGGCTTTTCTTAATTGTTTTGTTCATATATTTATTTATTTGTTTATTGAATAAGTCAGCTACAGTTACAACTGATTCATTGTGTGAAACTTCAGGACAGTGTCCAATGGTTCATCCCCTTTCATGCGGCACAGCATTCTGATAGGTTTCAAGCTAAAGTATAACCAAGGCTCTCTGCTTTACTCTCTCTGGTTTACTCTCTCTGGTTTATTGTATCGAGGTGTAACATGCTATGAATATATGCATCTTACAGAACTGCATAATTGATGAGTGTTTCATTGGTTTGGAATGATGATCCTAATGTCTATTATTGGCTCAGCTTGCACAGAGTTCTCACCAGACTTCTAGAGAAGTTGGACTAATCGCAAGGACTGTATTTAAGAATAAGCTAAATAAACTTAGAGCCTCACTGTCTCTTGGAGCCTCTCAAAAAAACTCTTTTCTCTTACAAGATACAAGGCAATTTCACTAATGTTGCAACTACAATAAAACGTATCCTGATACAAACCATATTGTAGAAAATGTAGAGTTGAGAAAATGTACAGTTGAGAGGACCCTTCAATCTAGTGCTGATGCTGCAATAAAATATGCTTAGTATTCCATGTAAAGGGGCTGTTGTTAGGAAGGGCATCCAGCCATAGAAACCAAAAATGAAATGCATGGGCGAGGCATGGTCCTGCAACCCATCTAGGAGGGTTGCAATGCTAAATATAAATTGACCCGAACCATAATGATCCATCCACCCCATGCTAGTATAGAAAGAGAATGTACAATGATGTAAAGTAATAACAGTGGTAGTAGTGGTATCAGTTCTTATTAGATTTAATTATAATCATTTTTGTTACTTAGGTGGATATTATTTTTATCAGTTGATTTATGTACATTATTTTAGATGTTCTAATGTATCAGCACTTACATTTTATGAATTATAAACTGACTGATTTTTTAAAAATTTATTGATGTTAATACTGTTATAGTTTGCAAATGACATTGTATTTTTGACAAATACAAGTTTAGAAGAATATTTTACTCTCTAGTAATTAAATGCATTCAGTCGATTGATTCACAGAGAATAAATTTTTCATATTGATAAATACCTTGGAGCTGGAAACATTTAGTTAAGTTCTATAAGATCACACACACACACACATCCACACACATTCAATCACATATAAACACAGTGTTACATGGAAAAAAAACTTGATATTGTAATATAAAAATTATAAAAAAATTTTATAACCGTTTTAAAAATTACTTCAATTTGATTTTAATTCTGATATAAATATTTTATGAGTCTTGTTAATAAGATCTTTTCCTTTATTCTTATTTAGGTACAGACGGGTTTTGGTAGAACTGGAACACATTTCTGGGGTTTTGAGGGCCATGATGTTATTCCTGATATTGGTAAAATTCCATTATATATTTGTTGTTTTTGTTTTAGTACTCTGCATGCTCTTTTATCTCAACAATAAACTGACTGAAATGTTGCTTAGTTAAGCAGTACCTCATATTGTATTGCTTTGTTGTTGTGAAGGTGCATGGCTCAGTGGTTAGAGTGTCGAGCTTACAATCGTGAGGTTGTGAGTTCGATTCCTAGACCAGGCTGCGTGTTGTGTTCTTGAGCAAGACACTTTATTTCACGTTGCTCCAGTTAACTCAGCTGTAGAAATGAGTTGCGACATCACTGGTGCCAAGCTGTATCGGCCTTTACATTTCTCCTGGATAACATCAGTGATGTGGAGAGGGGAGGCATGGGTGACTGCTAGCCTTCCGCAAACAACCTTGCCCGGACTTGTGCCTCAGAGGGTAACTTTCTAGGTGCAATCCCATGGTCATTCATGACTGAAGAGGGTCTCCTGTTGTTGTGTGAGATCTAGTTGCAAATTTGATTGAGTAGAGTTACTATCAAAGACAAGCTGGCCCAATGTCCATATTTTTGGCTGTTGATTTTTCAACAAGTATGGGAGACAACTCTGGATATGTTTTAGCCTTTTGTAGATATCTAGAACATTAGCAAATGTGCTTTTCTCTTTTTAAAGATGATTTAGTGTAATTGGAGGGAATTTGGGCTGTTATTTAAAGCAAGTACAGAGACTTCTCTTGTTGGCTCGTGTTGTGCTTTAATTTAATTTAATCCATTCTTGAGTGTAATTAGTTCTTGAGTATTTAATTTGTATTTTCTTTTACATTGATTAATTTCAGTGACGATGGCCAAAGGCATGGGTAATGGTTTTCCCTTGGCAGCTGTTGTAACTACTCCTGCCGTTGCTAAGAAAATGTCAGAGGCTTTACATTTCAATACTTTTGGAGGAAATCCTTTGTCGTGTGCTGTTGGATCAGCTGTTCTTAAAGTAAGTGTTCCAAATTCTTTGCAACTTTTTGGTTTACTTCTCAAAATGTTGAATGCATTATATTGTTGTCTTGTACACTATGAATATTCTACTACAGCCTTTTGTTTTTACTTTATCTATTTGCTAATGTTTTTAACCCTTATTACACTCATTTACTATTCTACAGCCACAAATGGGATGTTTATTGATTTTTGTTTGTAGTTTTTCTCTCGTTTAGTAATGGGAGTTGCACTACCCAGAAATCATACTAAACAGTATGAACTTTGCATTAAATATTATCATTTAATGCAAAGGTCATTAAAAAGCTGACTATAAATAATTATGTATTATAGAAAAGGCAATAGAAAAGGTAAGTTTGTGTTTGCAGTACACAAGAGGTAACTCTGGACATATTATGACCTCATCAAGCAAGGTATAATTTTCACCATAGTTGGCAAAGTAGTAGTGAAAGAATCAGTAAGCAAACGTATAAAAGTTGTGCAATTCCTTGCATTGGAAATAAAACTGCACTGAATAATTTTTCTAATTCCTTTTCTTTATAAAATAGGATTTTTCTTTCGTAGCATATCTGTACATAATTTTTCCTCAACTAACCTTCCGTTGCTTGATCCAAACATTAACCACATTAATCTCACAAAATTATCTCTGGGTGAGGTCAAGAAATACAATGGACCTCGCTCTACATGGTAAATGAAAGAAAAAGAAAGTGCTTTTTCTTAATTGATAACCGTATTTGAAAATAAAACATGGAAATATAGTTTAAGTGATAAATCATGACTAAAAAGTATTGTTTTGCTGTGTTTTTTAAATGTTATCAGTGAGATATGCTTGGACAGTGCATACCTTTTCTATCTAAAGGTATTGAATACTTCAGTTGTTATAGAATATAATATTTTGACCATCTATTTCTTATGAGTTGGATTACAGTAAAATAATTTATTCTTTTACTTTCATGCATTTTTGGGCTGTTGACTGACTGTTTATGAATTTAAATTTGCTACATCCATTGTATTATGCTTTTGGGCAACACTTGTCACTAACAATAGTAACAATAGGAAGAACATCCAGCATTACGAACCATCTCAGCTTTTTTGATATGCAATAGATGGCAGAAATGGTTGACCACTGAACAAAAGTCCTTGTAGTATTTAGTGCTGTCTTTTTGCATTCCCAGTTCAAATCAAATGAATGAGGTCTCTATAATAAATACTAATCAAGTTTTGAGATTGATATAATTGACATTCTTCCCACCATCATGACTAATACCAAATATGTAGCCTTGTTCTGAAGTTAAAAATCATTGTTAAATTGATATAAAAACTACAACAAAAAAGTAAAATTGTTAAACAGATTGATACTTATAAATAGTTTTGATAAAAAGATATGTAAACTATGTTCTAATTAAAAACTGCTCTTTGTTTAACAGACATTTTCAGAGTAATAATTTTTTATTGTAGGTGATAGAAGAAGAGAATCTTCAAGAGAATTGCCATGTTATTGGCACCTATTTTCTTACAGAATTGGCTAAGCTACGAGATGAATTTGAAGTTATTGGTGATGTTCGTGGGAAAGGATTAATGATCGGAGTTGAAATGGTTACTGATAAGGTAAGATGAAAAATTATTCCAATTAAACAAAGGTGTGCAACTTATTGAATGTGGAATAGTTAAATAGTTTACAGTTGATTGATTAAAATACTCAATCTAATTCAGTGTTATCCAGTAGAGGCTAAATGACTAAATGTACCAGCACAGAAGTAACAGTTTCAAATTCACAGGAGTTATTTCATCATGGTTTCAGATCAAGTATTTCCATTCATTTGACTGAGGGAAATGGTATCAGGCCTTGAAGGGAAATTTTTCTGTGGTAGTTTAACTGCCTGAACAAAGGAGGATTAATCTCTCTTATCAAAAAATTAATTTTGGCTCTATAGATTATTGTAATTTGGGAATAATTAAATTTAGCAATAATTGGCCTCAAGAAGAAAGGAAACTTCAATAATTACATCAGAATAGTTTAATAAACTTGATTACAGTACATGTTAATACATAATTTCAATACTTCTGTCAAATGTCTTCATTTTATAAACTTGAAAAATTAATTTTTTTTATTTCAGGAAAGTAAAACTCCTTTACCTGCTGAACATTTTGCACACATTTGGGAACGTACAAAAGATCTAGGTGTTTTGCTCGGAAAAGGAGGATTCTTTGGAAACGTGAGTCAATTGTTACATTTGATATCGCTTGTCTTTACATGTGTATAGCCATGTTACCTCTCATGTTGGCACAGTAAAGTGATGGTATATTCCCAGTGAACCAAGAACAGTCTGTGTTCATTTTCTCATAAATTCACTTTACTTCACATACTCCTTACACTTGCAATTCTTTTGTCACTGATTTTTCATGAGTAGGACAGGTCTTCAACAACAAAGCATCTTACTACTTATTGCAGTTTTTTTTTTTTTGTCACCTACTTGTGAAGTTAAGCATTTTGAGATGCCTCTTCACCACTTATCATGTTTTCCTTGGTCTTCTCTTCTACAGATTGTGTCCACTTGGAAAGCTTGGCATTGTGTTACCCAACTGACACCTTTCATATACATCACATGCCTACAGTAGTGTAGTCTTTTTCTCTTGCTACAACTGATTCCTCTTATATCCAGTTTTATTCTCAGTTCATTTGATCTGTCATTAATACAATCTTAATGCTCTTCAACCATCAAAACATGCTGGCCTCATTCCTTTCCAGCCTTTATAAAGCCCCGACATTCAAGTCCCACATCTCACTATCAAACATATGGAGTTAGAAGGGCTCTATTTGGCTGGCTTACGTTTCATGTACTACACAAAGAATTAGAATTTTCAGAATATTTTGAACTTTTCCTGTGAACCCTCTTATCAGAGGCAGGTATCGGTTTCACGATAATATATAAACCGACTAGATATAGAAATATTCACCAGAACTACTTTTAAAAACTATCAATGAAAAGAGTATTTTGGTGACATCTAGCTGTAGCTGACTGCCAAGCTATATTAAATGTTGTTTCTGTAGATGAATGATTAAATATATCTTTTGAGAAAGCGAAACCAACATATATTGACTCCTGAAATTAGTTTTGCTTTTCATATCTTCATTGAACTTTTTATTCGATTATATTTCCAAACTTATTTTTCTTTTTGATGTAAGTTTAAAGCTTATTTTCAATCTATAAACAGCAGATACTGGTATGTCTATTCTAAACAAAGTTGATTGAGACCAAAGTTCCCTGGTTAAAAAAGGCATTCATTCAGTGTGAATTTTGGACACACAGACTCTTTTTCTCTCTCTCTCACTCTCACTCTGATTCTCTTGCCTTTGTCACTCTTTCTTCTTTTTCTTTCTCTATCCTTTTTTTCCTTCTTTTCCTTACTTACTTCACATTTATCTTTTAATGCAAAATGTATTTCTTGTATTTTCAGGTCTTACGTATCAAGCCACCAATGTGCATTACTAAAACTGACGTAGACTTCACTGTGGATGTACTTCGGCAATCTCTTGTAGGATATGAAAAAGGAATCAAATCTAACTAATAAAATAACATTATGTTATTGTTACAAGACAATTATTGTTATATAAACATTTACTAAATGTTATCACGGGGACAACTAGAAAAAGTAATACTTTCAAATTTAACTTTTATTATATATGCAAGCTTACACAAAAAAATCTTTCTGTGAAATCTAAAAAAGTTTTTTATAAAATTATACTTTTGAAACACTTAACCTCATCTTTTAAGATAAAACATTTTCTAATATTTGCAACTACATTATATTTCAGTCAGAGTCTTTTTCCTAGGTGTGTGCACAGTATTGGCCTGGGTTTGAATGTTACTATCCTTATTTTTTTGAATAAGAGTTTCTTGTTGACATCCAGTTTGATACCAGATACATATCCAAGAATAAAATACCTGCTGGTGATAAAAATTAAATCAGTTAAAATATAATGTAGGTATAATTATTAAAAAAAGTTTCATCACTTTGGATGAAGTTTAATAGTCTACAAAATTATAATTTTATTAACAATAATTCATTACAAACATTTGGGCATTTGGACATTTATACTGGGTTTTTTACTTTTTTTCTGGGTGGGTTCTTTTTTTTCCACATTCCTTTTCTGATTATATTTGAGACGGTTAAACTAAATGACAATTTTTTTTTTTTTTTTCATTTTTCCTACAAATAATTTGTATCATTATTAAGTTTAGAATTTATTATTATTATATTTTATTCAACTGAATTAATTTTGAAATTTTTAAACCAATAACATTACAGAATAAAGTTGGAGACTGAGTAAATTGGTGTGGGTCTATATTAGCAACAAAATATTACAAGACATTTTGTCCAATGTGCTAGTAATTCTGCTAATATCTCCCCTGAAATTCTTAATAAATTTGTTACTATCAGGAAAATTTAATTTTTCTTACAATTATATTTTCAGACCACAATTCATGTTTTAAATCAAATTTATTAAAAAAAGCATATAAGTCTACTGGATTATTGTATTCTATCTTTATTTCATGTACCATTTTATCATAATCTTCATTTTCTTTTCCCTATTCTTTCATATATCATTCAATCATATTGAGCCCACTTTAGAAGAAAGATGTATTGGTGGTTGGTCCTATCTATAACTCTATTAGATCATTTGGAAATACTGATTCAAGAGAGGAATATACTGGAGTTGTTTCCCCAAAAGCCTTTTCCAGTTACACAAAATGTCATGCTCTCAGCAATTGGTTGAGAAAGAACCACAAAGTAACTGGCCCAACAACATGGGAAACTTGAACACAAATAACAAAACTCTGATTACTAGGAGACTTTCCTACCCATAGTTCAAATAGAGAAATAAGAATTTCCTATGAGTTAATTTTCCCTTTCATCAGAATAGGATTTCTCAGATAATTACTGATGATACACCGGAGTATATTCACTTGCCTTCTACTTCTCTCCTTACAAAAAGTGATTTGTACATAAGGAAAAAAATTGCTCAGTTCACATAAAATTTAACATAACATAAATTACAAGTTACTTGGTGACCTCACTAGTGCTGATGGTATGAAACTGCACCCATTACACACTGTAAAGTAGTTGACACCAAAAAGGGCATCCAACCATAGAAACCATACCAAAGCTGGCACTGGAGCTTGACACAAACCTGTTTCACTGAATCCTTTCAAACCATCTAACGCATACCAGCATGCAACATGGACATTAAATAAGAAGAATAACAAGAGCTACATCATCTGATTGTACATAACTACAACTAAACAAATTGATCCAACAAGAGCTAAATGTTTTGGTCATGGACATTACACAATGCAAGTAACAAGATATGGACTGTGATCGGTCATAGGCTGAAAACCCATAAATTAGACCGATTGAAACTTTTGTATTAGAAGGAAACCAATTAAGTAAATAATTATGAAAAATACTACAAGCAAGACTTTACACAGCATTTTGAAATATCCAAACTGATTTTTATCCTACAACACAAATCCCCTTTTCTTTATTCGTGATTCCCCTGTTCAGAACTTGAGAGCTCTACTTAAATCAACCTGATGTCCCTACTTCTTCTATTCACTAAAATCAACATTAAATATGACTCTCTTTTGATAACCAACTGTAGATTAACTGCCAAACCTTAGTGCTTAACATTAATTGTATCAGTTTCACACACCTACTCCTCTTTACCATGAAACCTTTTCATAGTTTATGATGAAGAAGGCCTTCTGCTGGTAAGAGTGACTTTCTAAAGCAGGGTAATCAAGAGTGCCTAGTATAATGGATTCACAAAAAGCACTTGTGATATAGTTAACTGATAATATGACAAAACCAAAAGGAATTTTATAGCACTTGAAATTTTTAACAGTTTAAATGAAAAAATATGCAGTATTTCTACTGAAACATCATCATCATCATCATTTTATGTCTGTTTTTCCATGCTAGCATGGGTAGTACAGCTTAACAGGATTCAGTGAGTTAGTGGACCACATCTTGCTCCAGTATCTCATTTTTGGCATGGTTCTACAGATAGATACCCTTCCTAACACCAATTACTTTACAGAGTGTACTGGATATATATTATGACACCAAGCACTACAGAGGTTGCCTTTTCAGCAAGACTAAAGAGCCTTCTCAAGCCTTGTGCTGTCACTGCTCAAATCATAACCAATCACTTACAAATTATAGTGGGTAATATCTGTAACACCCGTACTGTTGGGGTTGCCTTGTAGCTTTCAAAGTGAAAGAGAGCATCTCATAATGGAAGAAATAGATTTATTGTAAAAGAATGATAAAACGATAATAATAGTGGGAACAGTGTTGAGGTAGGAGTAGATAGAGAAGAGGAGAATGAGGAAGAGTAACGTAAAGGAGAGGATAATAGGGTTGGTTGAGTAAGAAGGACCAGTAATGGGAAGGGTCAATCAGTCTGCCATGCCAGCATGGGTTGAACAGTTCGTTAGGATCCAAAGCAGTTCTCACAGATCTATTGTTGAGAGAGGGTAGAATCAATGTTAGAGAAAAGGGCACTAGGAGGGAAAGTGAAAAGTATCATCATGGTGTTAGACAGTGAGAGGACCTTGGGAGAAGTAGGAAAAAATGTAGTGCTACCCCACATTATATATGGGTGGATAAAGTAACATGTGAAAAAAAGATGGGAGTGGGTAATGAGAGAGAACAGAAAGCAAAGATGACCTCAGCATGATTTGAACTTTTAGTGGCCTTATTTTCATACAATTTTCAATATTATTACAGCATCTAAAATTTTGTTTTGTAACTAAAAATATATAATTACCATATGTTGCAAAAAAAATATATAATTACAATATGCTACAAAATAAATTATTCAAGAAAAGAAAGCTCTGTTAATTCCAGTGTATTTCCCTATCTTCCAACAACTACAAGCACTCTACAAAGCTCAAATGAAACCTACAATGGAGTACTGCTCCCATATTTGGGATGATGCTTCTGCTACACACACAAACATCCTATATCACAGCCAATGAAAGGCCACTAACTGACTGGTATGAAGTTGCTCAAGAACACACTCCAGCCTCTGGCTCACAAATGTGCTATCTCCTCTCTTTGTATTTTCTCTTACAACTACAGTGGCCTTAGTTTCTTGGAGCCAGCTGGTTTCCTGCCACCTTCACTCAAGCAATCCTGACCTATTCATCCCTTCACTTTCATCATCCATATTTTGTCCATCCCACCCCACTAACCACTATGTCTAGTCCAATCCTTTCTTTACAGAATGTTGTTCCTCTGAAAATCTTTCCCAGAACATGCTTTTTCCACCAACTATTGGGTTGCAACTGTTCAAAAGAAACATTAACCACATCTATCTCACCTGTCTAAACAATCAGTAAAGGTTGGGGACCAGGAGCGGACTGAGCCGTCAGTCAATCAGGCCCTGCTTGAAAGCCCAGAGTTCTTAGGGGCCCACACTCTACATGTTAACTCTACTAAATCACACAGTCAAAGGGACCCAGTAAAAATTTAAGCCCGAGGGTCCTTAATACTCTCAGTTCACCCCTATAGGAGACACACTCCTTTCCCTAGATTGAGCCAAGACATTATTTTAATGACCTTGAGAATTTTTTGCAATAGGGACATAATAACCTAATCTTTTTCAACCAATAGTCACCACACATATCATTTATTAACGTAAATTCCAGACTATAGAGTGCACCTGAATAAAAGCCGCATGCTCTAATTTTAGAAAGAAAATCAATTTTGTACTTGTACAGGCCGCACTGGGTTTTAAGCCGCAGGTGTCCAACATTGTAATTTGAGATATTTACACAGAAAGATATTACACGTGAGGATTTTTTAACTTTTA
>NC_068981.1:58690435-58698686 GCF_001194135.2 Octopus bimaculoides | reverse complement strand
ATTGTTTTAGCCTTCAGTCTGATCTGCACGGTGGAAACACTGCAGCTGCTTGCTCTCCGTGTGTTAACCCAGACTTCAAGAAAGTTTTCAAGTTCAAGCCATCTGCTATGGTTACCTCTGAAAGCTTTCGTTGTCCTTTTGCACTGACTCAGTTCTTCCTGCTGGCATCTCCACCGTCTCACCATCGATTCATTTATGCCAAGTTTATGTGCAGCAGCTCGATTTCCTTCTTCAACCGCCAGATTGATCGCCTTCAACTTAAAAGCTGCATCATATGCTTTTCTTTGAGTGTTTTCCATGTTGATGAGGGTGAATACAAATGACAGCTTTACAATACTGGTAATTGAATTGTGAAAGTGCTCTTAATTTATAGCACAATTTCATTGGACTTCTGTTACCTACTCATCAATTTGATTGGTCTACTGTTGCGAGGCAAAATGTTTTTCATGGTATGACAAAAAAAACATGCATTAGCCGCACCATAGTATTGGCCGCAATGTTCAAAGTGTGGGAAAAAAGTAGCGGCTTATAGCCCAGAATTTACGGTATTTCTCTTTTATTCATATTTTACTCTTATATTTATAAACAGATAATTATGTTATTGAAATTTATGTCCCATTTGAAACAGTTTTCATTTAATAAATCTTTAAAAATTTCTCTTTAAAATTTTCAAGTGTTGTAGTGAAACATCATCATCATCATCATTGTTGTCATCATCCTTGAACATCTGCTTTCCATGCTAGCATGGTTTGACCAGAGAGCTGCACCAGGTTCCAGTTTAATTTGGTTTGGTTTTAATGGTGAATGTACTTCCTAATGCCAACCACTTTACACTGTGTGCTGAGTGCTTTTAATGTGGCACTGGCACAAGCGCTTTTAAATGGCAGCAGCACAAGTGCTTTTTACATAGGACAGGCACAGGTAATTTTCATGTGGCACCAGCAGGACTCTTGCAGGACAATCTACTTCACTAACAAGGGCATGCAGCCTTAACACTTCTGCTGTGGAGGATGGGTCTCCTTGAGTACAGCAAGGCACCAGGTATCTCGGTAGTTTGTCATCTCATTTGAAAGGTTCAGTGTTCTGAGGTCATCTTTCAGTACTTCATCTCATGTCTTCCTGGGTTTCCCTCTTCCACAAGTTCCATCTACTTTGAATGAAGAGTACTTCTATATGGAGCTGTCAGCATCCATCCACATTACATGACCAAACCAGCACAGTTTTCACTCTTGCACATTGCATCTAATTCCTCTAATGGCTAATTTCTCTCTCAATAGACTAACACTCTGTTGCACATGTGCACTTACATTACTCATCCAGTAGAGCATACTAGCCTCATTCCTTTTTAGTTTTCACATGTCCTCTGCATTCAGGGACCATGTCTCACTACCACATAGAATTGTTGTTTGTATGCATGCAGCTATACTATAATAAAGAAAGCTGCTAATTTACTAGTTTGAAGTATGCAACTTTTACTAAAAGAAAGCAATTATTAACATCTACATCTATACTATAATGAAGAAAGTTGCTTATTAATTTGTTTAGAGTATTTAACTTTTACTTGACAAATGCAATTATTAAAGTCTACATCTATAATATAATAAAAAAAGCTACTTATTAAAGTCTACATCCTTTATGTAATAAAGAATGCTGCTTATTAAAGTCTACATCTATAATATAATAAAGAAAGCTGTTTATTAATTAGTTTGGAATACATAATTCTTAATAAAAGAAAGCTATTATTACAGTCTACACTGTCTAGAAAAGTCTTATAAATTCCAATTTTAATATATTTTGCTTTTTGAAATTCTATTATTATTGAAGATTTCTGCCATGCACTGCAATCACAAAACTAATTTTTATTTGCTATGATGTAGTCATCTCACACTGCCTTATAGCATTTTTTAACATCTCTGTCTATACTTCTTATGCAAATAAAAAGGTTCCCACCTATTTGCAATGCTTCTTTCTACAGACATATAAGTATAAACATTTCTCTGATGTTCATAAATTTAATTCTGCAGCAGCCAAATTATGTTAATTCCAGCATCCTTTCATATTTGTTGAATAATCTGTTCTACTCTAGGCACAAGGCCCAACATTTTTAGGGAGGGAGCTGGTCAATTAGATCGACCCCAGTACGCAACTGATACTTAATTTATGAACCCTGGAAGGATGAAAGGCAAAGTCGACCTCAGAGAAATTTGAACTCAGAACGTAAAGATAGACGAAATACCGCGAAGCATTTCACCTGGCATGCTAACGTTTCTGCCAACTCACTGCCTTATATTTGTTGAATATTGTTATTTGAGCGTGATCGTTATCAGCGTCGCCTTACTGGCACTTGTGCCGATGGCTCGTGAAAAAACATTCGAGCGAGGTCGTTACCGGTGCCGCTGGACTGGCTCCTGTGCAGGTGGCACATAAAAAACACCATTTGAGCGTGGCCGTTGCCAGTACCGCCTGACTGGCCTTCGTGCTGGTGACACGTAAAAGCACCCACTACACTCTCAGAGTGGTTGGCGTTAGGAAGGGCATCCAGCTGTAGAAACTCTGCCAAATCAGACTGGAGCCTGGTGCGGCCATCTGGTTCGCCAGTCCTCAGTCAAATCCATGCTAGCATGGAAAGCGGACGTTAAACGATGATGATTACCAAATATAAACAGCTTAACAATAGATATGTTCTCCTTCCCTGTGCAATTAATAGGAAAATGAAATTTTCCGGCGATACATTTTAGATGGTGCAGATTAGAGTTAAATTTTTACAGGAGAGAGGCGTTTCAGATAATTCATACACTTTGGTTAGTTTAAGTGAATGAATTACAAGGGAGACAACTATCATGTACTTCGCTTGAAATTGTAGAAAAGGAAATATTTCAAGTAAACACCGTAACACTTTACGTGAATCATTTCCTTTCTCCAGTTTATTATTGCAATGGCGCTTACTACGGATGCTGATGAGCTAAAAGTGCAATCTGATTTGCTAAATCCAAACTTTGACGGTTACAAATTATCTCTGGAGCCTTTACCAACATATAAAATTAACTTGGAAACAGGTAAAAAAAAAAATCGTTACTTCTTCCAAAGATAAGTAAAAACCATTCCACAAACAAATACGCCTTAATTCTGTTTATGTTCTTTGCTTCCAATTCATTCATCTAAACGTTTATATATTCGTTCGAAGATGATTATTTACTCCGTTGCTGTCACCAAAAGGATCGCAATAACTTCGAATGGTTAATCAACTTCGTTGCAAGTGGAGTATTTTTTCATCTGTTTACATATCCAAACACTTTCGATTTAACAATGTAGTATACTAATGACGCGTGGTAAAGAAGTGAAATGCAAAAATATGGCAATGTATGGAATCCCCGTAATTTGTTTCATTGTTTTGGTCATTGATATAAGTATTTTAAAATTAAGGGAAGAAAGGTGCGAATTAATATATATTAACAACAATAGCTTTAATCTTAGATAACTTGATAAGTGTTAGGGTGGGGAGTATTACCAAAGAAATTCTACGACGAAGTTGTCCCATTCACAGCCATCTTCAATGAGTGATCTTGTCCGAAACACCAGAACTCGTCATTTATCACGACAGGGCAGACGAACCTATGAGAAAACCTCTCTAAGAAGCATTTGCGGAGTCGCACAACGTATGGGAAATGGCAGCTATATCTCTCTTAAAAGGAGAAGGACACATTGAACGATGTGATCCTAGATGTACACTGCCTGTGAAGAAAAACAAATGCGGCATAGTCATAGCTGTAACGTCTTTAATCATGTCAGGGCTGACTTGGAGCTAAACAGCAGACGAATTTTTCTTATTTTATAAATTTTATCAACTTTCTGATGACACAACTAGGACCCTTGATATCTAGTTGTTTAGCCTCAATCGAGCAGACCTATGATCGTGTGTGTGTGATTAAAGAGAGAGACGGAAGATGGAAGGCACTAGAATCTTTATTGGTCACTACAATTCTTTTGGCCCATCTAATATCGACCCTCGTTGGTGGGATACTATACAACTGGTTTTGATGTATTCCTCGGTGTAGATGTGTCTTCTTAGGTGATTTCAAGAGGTATCTCGTTATACCCATAAAGTTAATCCACCCGACAGACTTCAACACAAATTGTCTGATCAGTTTCCCTTACAAGACTTGAGTCTATCCTCATTAATGTTAGAACAACATAACTATACACCTTATACACTCTAATGAGGTTGGTGACAGGAAGGGCACCTAACTCTAGAAATCATGTGCAAATAGAATGTATGAGAAAGACGAAAGACATCCTTGACCTGACTAGGGGAGCAATAACATGGAATAAGAACTGGCTCTGACCATGACAACCTGCCCGCCCCAAGACATGGAAAAGAAAATGAGGAGGAGGAGGACTGTATGTGTGTGTGTGTTTAAAGTCAGAGGTTGAAGTGCCATAAATCAGTCCTGCATAGAAAATTGGGGACAGTGAAGAGCAAATGGTAGTTAACATATCCACAGATATTAATTGGTCTTTAACAAAAAGCATTCCAAAGAAATGTACAACTTGTTAAAACAGATATTTGTTCCGTGCCTATCAATTAATGCTAATGAAGGGATTCTGAGGTGGTAGACAGAACATTTTGCAGATTTTGTTCGCAGTTCATCCACAATAAATGAGAATGTTATAGAAGACCTGCCACATCAATATGTTTTGAAAAAAATGAGTAATGACCCTAACCCAGAGGAAGTCAAAATTACCATTAAACAGATCAACTTAGAAAAGGAAAAACCCAGGAATGCACGTTGCATGTTACTGATATTATTAAGCATGGTGAGAATGTAGTAACTGATCTTATGACCGCACTAATTGTTAACATGCAAAATGGTTCTCTGTTCCATTGGATTGGAGAGATGCAACACTGACCTTAAAGTACAAGGGAAATGTGTCAAGACAAAATGGTAACTTTCATAGTATTTCCTTACTTGGAACAAGTTGTGCAAGTTCTTCAGTTTTCTAGATATTATGGTGATCATATGCATTTTTGAAGTTGGTAACCAACAATTGCACCTCCTCATATATGTTCTGGCAAAGCATTGTCATGGGCTTACTGCTATTCAATGATTCACGTGACATTGGTCTATTTTTGTGGGGAGAGTCTGGACAAGTTGAAAAGTTTTCAAAGAAACTTGACTTTAAACAACTAACCAAATTCATGTTATTGCTTCAATATAAAGTATATATGAACCTTATATGATCAAACATCAAGAAATTCAAATACTTTTACTAGCAGAAGCTTCAATCTATTATGCATCAAAGTCACTATCATCAAAATTCAATTCAGATGGCCTTATCATGCATATTACATAAGTAGCACCAAGCTTCCCTACCAGGTACTTTCCAGTGCACTCAGCAGTAGTGAAAAATCCTACAGATGCCTTCAACAGCATTACAAAGATCAATGGAAGAGGACAAGCAACAAAGACAAAAAGCTGCCAATTTCAACCACATCCATCTCTGCCGATCAAAGATAGCTTCAAATGTTAAAATGTTTTGTATTAGAATTGTAAATATTTGAGGAGTATCTTATGCAATACCAATTTCTCCTAAATGTAATGATGTTCTTCAGTCTTTTCTCAAATCTTCCTATTTTTACAGAAATTGATGTTGCCACTCTCACTGATAAGCAATTTTCATATCAACACTTGAAAGCTTTAGGCTGCCATAATCACCTAATTTTTGATCAATGGGCTATGAATGTTGGCCATTACATTCTTTATTTTGTTGATAAACTATGGAATATTTGCTGCATAGAACTAACCACTGTAAGTACTTCTACATATTTTTCTCGAAAATGCAATCTTTTTTAACAGTTTCATTTATTTAATATGACTATATAGTTCATTGACATCTGCCTCTAGTCCTAGAGCTTCTTCCTAAAATATACTTATCCCTTTTTGTGATGTCTAGAGAACCTGTAACTGTCTTTGTTGATATCTGTGTTACAAATATCACAATATATTTTATATAAAGAATTTAGATAGCTTATGTTTACAACAACTCTGTCACCTTTATGTTACAAGAAAAGAGTTAGGAGCTCTTTGCATACTGAAAAGAAATGCAATCATAACCTTGTAAAAGGGGGAATCCAGACTATCCATTAAGATTTTTACTGACATACTTGTGTTTAAAGCTCATCTAATGTTTATGAAAGTTTCAAATCAAAAGTAGATCACACTTGCTTTGAAACAATGTTCAAATACTTGATTAAATCTTTTTTGTTTCATATATTTTCTTTTTATTCTCATTAATTCATATATGTAGAAATAAAAGGAAGTTAATTTTAACTGGCAAAAACACCAAAATAAATTCACCATTTTACTTCAGCTTATTCCAAACTGATTTACAAGTAGGTAAGATCAATCTCTTAATTGGGCATCATTGTCTAACCTTAAGCAAACTAAACCTGCCTTCCTATCTTAGCCTACAGTTCACTTTAGGAATGTTATTTACAATGATTTTTATTAATAGAATAAGTTAATTGAGCTAAATTTCAATATCTGATATATCTGTTTAATTATTTCTCTTTTAGGAAAGTGGACATCCAAAATTAATTAATGTCAATCCAGCTTTCCAAATACCAAACCGAAACAATCTCCATTTGATACCTGGACGTCACAATGTTACAATAAACTTCCCTGCTCCAGATTGGGCTGTAATAGCAGATGGTGCTGGTACTCTATATTTACTAGAAACTGGACTTCGAAAAAATGTGCAAGATAGATCCTCATCATGGCAAGTGAGTATATTTAAATCAAGATCATTAAAATTTTTCTTAAATGTTACTGAATGGGAATTTATGTGTTAGCTGAAGAGCTTAACTGCTGGATTGATTCATATTTAGTTTGTAACATCATGTTATGTCCGTAAGCATATATCTCCAATCATTAATAATCCTAATTAGGAGTAATAATGTACTAAATCACATATTCAAAGAATTCTCAATAAATTAAAACTTGCCTGATAGTTGGAGAAAGAAAACGAAAACCTAGCAGCAATTGTTATTCACAATGAAATGAAATGGGAGGTAATTTTATAGAAAATGATTGATTTTCATGATTATGGGGGCAAATCTATTCTTTGTTAGCAGGCAAGATGACAGGTATGAACAAAATGCCAATGTGTTGAGAGCCAAACTTTGCATAAGAGGAATCAAATGAAGTGTACAAGGATGAAAACTGTGCTGGTATGGACATGTGATGCATATGAGTGAGGATAGTTGCTTCAAGAAATGGTATTCATTTAATGTGGATGGTCCAGGAAGGCATGAGATTAAAGTGGTGAAGATTCAGCTCAAGACTTTGAACTTTGTGGAGGAGATGACAAAGGACCAGGATAACTGGCAATATGCAGTTCTCAAGTAGACTCACTCACCTCATTGAAACTGAGATTCTGGAAATACAATATATATACATATATATATCTAATATAATGAATGTGAATGTCAGTGTGTCACGCTTTTCAACTTTACTCCTAGAGGCCGTAGCCCAACATATACCATTTGGAAATCAGGCCAACTCCATGAGTAAATTAAAAACATTCCAGGCCAAATTTAGCCCTTCAATCCTGAAATTTTTGATTCCCAAGTTTTCATTACTGCGATTGTTTTCAGTGATTTTTTTTTTGTGATGAATTTTTTAGTATCATAACAATTTTTATAATCTAAAGGCCAACTCCGTGAGTAAATTAAAAGCATTCTGGGCCGGATCTGGACCCGCAATCCTGAAATTTTGGATTCCCAAGTTTTCATTATGGCGATTGTTTTTGACATTTATTTACGTGATTTTTTTAAATGAATTTTTTTGTACAATAACAATTTTTATACCTTGGAAATAAATTTTGGAAATAATTGAAATTAATTGTGAAATCCAGTGATTATTTTCCGTGATTTTTTGTGACAAATATGATCATCATTGGAATATGACTCTGGAGGAAGCAATTGCAACAAATTCTCCAAAACAAGTCAAGAGATCTGTTTGCAGATCTTCCCATTCAGGATCAGTAGCTTAAAAGCTGCCCTATCGGATAGCTTTTAAGCTTGTGTGTATATATATGTGTCACATAGCTAGCTAGAGGCGATGGCTTCTTGGAGCTAATTCACGGCAGCTTTCGTCCTAATTTTGGGACTGCCATGTTGGCTTGGCGATAACTATTAATTTCCAGTACCGCTGCCGTAGTCTCCTTTAGAGAGACTTAGAAATATTAATAA
>NC_068981.1:58686240-58690234 GCF_001194135.2 Octopus bimaculoides | reverse complement strand
GGACATCTGATATGCTAGAAAGAGGTCATCAACGACCCAACCACAAAGAAAAACACCAATGTTTGCTGAATTTTTTCTGGAAGACATTATTTTTGTTTGTGGTTGGGTCATTGATGACCTCTTTCTAGCATATCGGATGTCCACTTAGCGGTCATCCCTTCTTATACGCATATATATATATATATATATATATATACACACACACACATTCCATCATATATATGTAATGGAAGTTGACTCATTATTGTGTGTTTGTATGTGGGTGGGTGTACACATGTAATGAAACTGCTATTCTATTTAAATTTGTTATACTTCATACATTTAATAACTACCTACACTTTAATTTTTTTTTAATAATATATAAACACAGGATTGTGTCAAATCGTTTTTTGTTTTAACAAAATTTTATATATCCATGTCAACATAATTCTCTATAATATTTATGTAATACAATACAGTGTATTTTATATTTCATGCTATAATTATATATGTTCATAGACAGAACATTTTATTGAAAGTAAATTCTTCCTCTATGTATATAACAGTTATCTTTGGGGGATAATGGATATGTCTTATTCTAATTGTAATCCATAGCTTCGTTTCACCAAATCTGATGTTCTTGGTGAAAACCGTGGTCTATTTATACTATGTGATGCCTTATTCCATACTGAGAATGAGAGTCATTTTGTTGAATGTCTGATACTACATGTTGATGAAGCTGATGAAGAACTGAAGGACAAGTATAATGCTACCTTTATGACTGTTCTTGAATGGTTAACTCTGTCTTCAGGTAAATAATTACATTTTTCTTTTTATCTTTTACTTGTTTCAGTCATTGGACTGTGGCTATGCTAGGGCACCATCTTGAAGAGTTTAGTTATAAAAATTAACCTCCAGTACTTAATTTCAAGTTTGGTACTTATTCTATCAAGCTCTTTTGCTGAGCCACTAAGTTACAGGATGTAAACAAACCAACACTAATTGTCAAGCAGTTGGGAGGGGAACAAACACAAGCACAAACACACACACATGCGCGCTCTCTCTCCCTTTCTCTCTCTCTCTCTCTCTCTCTCCCTTTCTCTCTCTCTCTCTCTCTCTCTCTCTATATATATATATATATATATATATATATATATATATTATATGCAATAATGATATTAATATAGAAATTAATAAATATAAAAATAAAAAGAATATGGATAGAATAGAATATAAATCTGATAAGAATAACATAAGTAAAACATCAAGAAACAGATGGAAAATGAAAATAAATCAAACGCATATAACAAATATGCAAACATTAAGGAATGGATAAAAAGGAATTGAAAAGCTAAATGATAATATCCCTAACAATTCTGTAAAACATTACACCCCATGCATAAATGACATAAACCTCCATAAAAATCATTCTAAAGATAATATAATACCTTTTGCAAAGCAAATTAGAACTAATATAGTGAAATTATTCTGCAAAGCAGTCTCTAAGCATTTTTCAGAGAAAAATAAATACCATAAAATAATAAACTCACAGAAATTCAGTTTCAGTTTATGCATATCAAAAACATAACACAGATTATTGCTGCACAAAATGCTAAAACATTAAATGATTTCCAAGAGCAAAGAAAATAAAAATGAATTATTAGATGACGAAAATGGCGAGAAAATCAATGATAATATGAGTTGCACAATAAACGAAGAAAGGGAAATAATTCTAAGGGAATCCCTACTAGGATCTAAGCATACAATCTATAGAAAGAAGAAGCAATAAGCATAATATTAATTACAGAATTGATAATATAAATATTAATAATATAAATACTAATAATAGCAACAAGAAATATAAAAGAGAAAACAATAAAGGTATTAGGATAGGCAAAGAAAATAGTAACGAAAGTAGTAAACAAACTAACATAAATAACCTTAGGTTAATGGTCAAGATACCAAACTTAGAAAGTAAATATAATGAGGATATCTTTGAACGCGTAGAATTCAAGCACAACATTATTAGTGAGGAAACAGAGTGCTACTAAAAATAAAGCTTGTGATTGCGCTAAAAGAAAACAGTGACCATTAAATTCTTTTTTGTTGGGAAAAAGGAATTATATATGGGTGTAAGGTTGTATCTGAGGGACAGGATTACTACTATATAGGTTCTATGGAAAATTATATAAAAAAGATAGTTAATCATGAAAATACCTTTAGGGATAGTCAGCGAGAGGCTAGCACCAGTCTAAGTAAACTAATTTGATTGATTAAAGATAAAAATAAGGACTACCAAAACCTTGTGAGTGGATTTCATATTCGGAAATTGAAAGAAGACTGTCGTATATGTATGTGTATGTGTGTGCGTGTCTTGTGTTTGTACCCCCACCATTGCTTGACAACTGATGTTGCTGTTTACATTCCCATAACTTAGCGGTTTGGTAAAAGACACTGACACAATGGGTACTAGGCTTACAAAGAGTAAATCCTGTGATTGATTTCTTCGACCAACGGTGGTGCTCCAGCATGGCCGCAGTCACATGACTGAAACAAGTAAAACAACAAAAATCCATGCCATTTTAATCCCGAGCAAGGCTGGGTATCTCTCCTAGTATATCCCTAAGAAAGAACAACTTCTTTCTATACAGACTTATATATATATATATATATATATATATATATATATATATGACAGGCTTCCACACAGTTTCCATTTAACAAATTTACTCACAAGGCATTGCTCAGCCTGGAGCTATAGTAGAGTACACTTGCATAAAGTCCCACACAGTTGGACTCAACCCAAAGCCACGTTGTTGCAATGCAACACAGCTGTGCCTGCACCTATAATCATTTGATTTTTTTTTTTTTTTGCTTCATCATTATATTAATACAAGTATCGCTGTATTATTAAGTAGTTCACTTTTCAGGCACATGTTTTAGAGTTTTGTGTTTCATCCCACAGTATCACACTTTGATCAAGTATTCTCTGTTAGTGAAATTGGATAAACAATAACTTTGTTAAAATCTGATAGACTGTATGTGTTTTTGAATTGTAAGTTTTATTGCCAATCTAAGACCACCACCTAGCCTTTGGCTGCCTCTAGTGGAGTTCAGACTTACTTTTTTATTTCTTCTTCTTCCTCAGATGATAAACAGATTTGGTCTGTGAAGCAAACTCGAAGATTACGTAGCTCCCGAAGTGCTGACTGCTGTTTTTTTGAAAAGAGTGGTAAAGCCATTTATATAGCAGGAGATAGACTATTTCAAATGATTTATGATTCTGAGCGACCAATAAATACAACTGAAGAAAAAGAACCATTAAAAGATGATTGTCGTAAGTATCTCGTAATAAGTATGAATGTGGACATAATTTTACTATCATAAAGGATACTTAGTTGATAAATAAGTAACTAGCATTTCATTACCATCCATTAAGTGATTTTGAATGATGTTAAAGGTACCTCTTTACTCCTATGCAACTAATGAAAATCTACAAAGAAATGTTAAATAGAAAGGGAAGCAGGAGGGGAAGAGAGAGAGACACATCTGCATGTCGGATGCTCCTGAACCAGTTGTAAAGTATCCCACCCATGAGGGATCGATGCTAGATGTGTCAAAACAATTGTAGCGATTAATAAAAATTCTCCTATCTTCCATCTTCTGTCTCTCATTTACTATATATATATATATATATCATCATCATCGTTTAACGTCCGCTTTCCATGCTAGCATGGATTGGACGATTTGACTGAGGACTGAACCAGATGGCTATACCAGGTTCCAATCTGATTTGGCAGAGTTTCTACAGCTGGATGCCCTTCCTAACACCAACCACTGCGAGAGTGTAGTGGGTGTTTTTACGTGCCACCAGCACAGGAGCCAGTCCAGCGACACTGGCAACGATCTTGCTCAAATGTCTTTACATGTGCCAGGAAGGTGACGCTTGGCACAGGTGCCATCACGATTTTGCTTTTTCGCTTATATGTATATATATATATATATATATATATAT
>NC_068981.1:58676250-58686204 GCF_001194135.2 Octopus bimaculoides | reverse complement strand
CCCCAACCATATAGGTTCAGGTTCAGTCAAACTGTGCAGCACCTTGGGTAAGTGTCTTATATTGCAACCCTGGGCTGCTCAAAATCTTGTGAATGGATCTGGTAGATGGAAACTAGCTGTTAGGGATGTTCCACTCACAATCATGAGATCGTGGTTTCAATTCTCAGACCAGCTGCACATTGTGTTCTTGAGCAAAACACTTCATTTCATGTTGCTCCAGTCCCCTCAGCTGTAAATGGGTAACCCTGCAATGGATTAGTCTTCCAATCAGGGAGAATGTTGGCCTGCTTGCCTAGTCAGTGGTGTGGCATCATTCAGAAGCTAAAACAACACAAAGTGCATTGTGACCAGTGATGTATAACAACGTCCAATAGCCTGGTCAGTACCAAGATGTGTGTGTGTGTGTGTGTGTATTTGTACATCTATGTTTATATGGTATATTATTAAATGATGTATTCATTTTTACATCTCTTTTTCCAACCTAGCAATATATATTTATATGTGTGTGTGTAGTATATGTACTTATGTATGTGTGTGTGTGTGTGTGGCTGTTTGTACCTCATTATCACACAAGCCATGTCTTTCATTTCCAAATCTTTCATGAAAGCATGTCCAATTATGGGGAAATACTACCTTCTTTGGATACAAGTAGGAATTGGCAACAGGGAAGGTATCAGACTGTAGAAAATCTGCATCAATGAATTCTGTCTTACCCTTGCAAGCATGGAAAAGTGGGAATTAAAAACAATGATTGTTATATAAGAAAAAGACATGTGTACAACAGATAAATAAATAAACGATTGTGATGGAATAAGTTCATTTATACACTTATATATATATATATATATACACACACGCAAAGGGTGCACAGGATATTTGAGGACAAATTTATGTTTATAAAAAACAGCTATATAATAACAGATAATAACTTTATTTATCAAAAAATGTTATGAGAATAAAAATAAACCTTTTTTATAATGTTATTCAATAAAGCCACCTTCAGCTTCAACAACTGCTTCTATATGAGACCTAAGTCATCTACATGCTCAAATCAAGTTGTCCTGGTTCATTTTGGACATTAGTTTGACTATGGCAGCCTTCAAAAAATCTTTGGTATTATAGGCATGTTCATTGACCTCTCTCTCGACAATGCTCCACATGTAATAGTCCAATGGATTGAGATCTGGGGAATTAGAAGGCCAAATGTTAGGGGTTATGTGATCATGAAAATTCTCATCCATCCCTTCCTGTATTAATAGAGCCATGTGTGATAGTGCAGAGTCTTACTGAAACACATGACCTTCCATTACATACACTGTCTATCCAGGACCTCAGTGTAAGGTAGCAGAGTTAATTCTAAGGCTTTGTGGAAAGAAGTAAGGAGGCATCACACGTCCTTCATTGCTGACAACCCCTAAACCCATGAGAGTGAGAGGAAATTTTGTATGCATAACACATGGAACTTCAGAAGGGTCAACACATAACCATCTGTTATTTCTTCTGTTAACTTTTTGATTTTGGTCGAAGTTTTTCTTGTTTGAGAAAAACCAAATCAAATCTTCTTCTGCTGGATTTTTCAGTTTGTTTAATAGCCTTTTAGAGCTGATGTAGTGGTTTCCTTTTGCTTTTTTCTGACAAATTGACCTTTCCCCATCATATAAGACCTATATCTGGTGTCTTTGTGGACAACATTTCTGACTGTTCCTTCTGATACATAGTGATCTTTTGCAATTGACCTCATGGACTTTTGGGGATTATAATCAATGGTCTGTTGAACTTACTGGATAAATTCAGGTGTTCTGATGGTTTCAGAGATTTTAGAATGCTTTTTATGGTTTGATACTGGTGATATGTTTCTATCTTCAGTCTCTAGCTCCTTACAAACTTTGTAGATGAAAGATCTGGCAACTTTTAAAAATCGAGGTATTTCTAAATCACAATGCTCAGCCTTTATAACCACAATAAGAGCATGCCTCTTCGTTTCTTGAGTAAGCTGAGGGTCTGTCATTATCATTTTCTGAAACAAAGATTATACACAGTTAGCAAAAAATGCAGCAATGACCCAAAAAAGGTATGTCCTCAAATACCTTACGCACCCTGTATATATACACATGAATATAATACCTTTCAATTTTTACTTACAGCCCCTGAATACACGTGGATGCAGAATGCAGAGTCTATTACTGTTCATTTTTTGCTGCCAGAAGGAACACCAAAAGAATCAATTTACATCACTCTTCAATCTGATTACATTGATGTAGGCTTTAAAACTGGTAACCAGTTGTTATCAGGACAACTTGACCATCTAATTAACACACAAGAATCTACATGGACTTTAAATGATAACAAGTAGGAAGTTATTATTTTGCATGTGTGTGTGGTTAAGATTTCTGCTTCCCAAACACATGGTTTTGGGGTCACTTTCACTGCACAGCACCTTGGGCAAGTGTCTTCAACTATAGTCCCAAGCTGACAAAAACCTTTTTTAATGAATTGGTACATGGCAATTAAAAGAAGACTGTTGTGAGCGAGAGTGTGTGTGTGCGCACATGTGCATGTGTTTCTTTGTCTTAACATCACACTATAGTTGTAAAGATGTATCACCATCATACAAGCAGTGATACTCGCTTCCAATCTTCCATGTAAACATGTCCAGCAATGGGGAAATATTATTACCTTGCTTAGAAACATGTGATGCTTGTTAACAGGAAGGGTATCTGATAGTAGAAAATGTACTCCACTAAATTCTATCTGAGCCATGCAAGTATAGAAAAGTGGGTGTTAAAATTATATACTATGTGAACTGAGATCCCCACTGACAATATTAAATAAAGTGCTAAACACATATATTATGCAAATTAGTAACCCCATATCTCTGAAGCTACTGGATTGGCTACTTATTTTTCTGTGATTGATCAAGTGATGTAAACATCTCTGATGAGAACCTAAGGTTTGAAAATCGATCAAGGTTGTTTTTCAATCTGTAGAGAAATAGTTAAATTTGCCATGTTTACATATCTACTACATATAAGCATTAACCACAGTAAACTCATCCAGTTATATTGCATTTCTAGTCCCAAGCTAACAAATATAATATTCATGAAGAAAAAAAACTTTTATGGTGCTTTATAGCCTTTCTAGAAAATTTACCAGTCCATACCAACAATAAAATATAGATATGTTAAAATTCATGTTTCAAAAGATACCATTTGATCATATACATGTGTAACTGTCACACAATTGGTTTGAATCATTCATTATATTGTCTTTTAATTTAGATCATATTAAGGCTTTTTATTAAAAAAAAATCAGGACCCTCATTGATATGTGTTAAAATAGATTTCAAGTTGACAGAAATAGTGGAAAGTCAGATTAAGTAGTGTTCAGCATTTAGTTCCATCTTATATTGTGTTGAAACCTTTTACCAAGATATTATTGTAAGCTCAATTAACTACAAGCAAAATAAGCCTTGTGCTTATGCAAAAAAAATTAATAGTCGATGGATAATTTTATTCTCTTTCAACATATTTATTATGAGTAAAATAAAAACACATGGTTAGACATATCAGAACATAAGCATTTCCTTTCTGTAAAACCATTTTTATATACTCATTTTGTTTCTATTTATTTATATATTGTAGACTTGAAGTGTATCTGTCCAAGAGAGATGGAAGTATGTGGTCTCTTGTTGTCAGAGGTAATATGCGTGGTGAAATGGTTACATCTGAGGAACAACTGGCTGAGATACACAATAGGTTATCTCATCTAACTTCTGAACAATGGGTCAGTACCCTTTTCGTCTATATTTTGTAACTAGAAGATATTAATGTCATATCTATGGTTTATGAGTGTTCACAGTTATAGTCAATTACTTGCTGCAAAACTGTATTTAAAGGAGTTGATTGAATAAAATACATGCTCTTCTTTATCATTTAATAAATAAAATATCTACAATTATATTTATATATATATATATGCACATACATATATCATCATCATCATCGTTTAACGTCCGCTTTCCAAGCTAGCATGGGTTGGACGATTTGACTGAGGACTGATGAAACCGGATGGCAACACCAGGCTCCAATCTAAATTTGGCAATTTCTACAGCTGGATGCCCTTCCTAACGCCAACCACTCCAAGGTTATCTTCAGTGTAAAATTCATGTTTATCTTTCAAAATTTCAATTTGCTTTATGAAATAGATCTGCTGTTTGCATAATCAATTAAGATCTGTTACTGATGAAGCATAATAACACAGAAACTTGTCCTACGGTTTGATGACTTCAGTCAATGTCCAGTTTAGTGTTTTCACATACATTGCCTGTAAGGAGAATTTCTCTTCCAAGGCATTTTCCAGTCAAGGTCTTTCTACATTTGAGTGTGTTAAATATAAATGTACATAACTTTATTTTTCAAATGTTAAATGAAATACTATACTTAAGAGTAAGAATACTTCGACTAATGGATGTTAAAGACAGTTCTAGTACTAATAGGTGTTGATTGGCATGTGTCATCAGCTGGTAACTGAGAACAAAGGTTAAATCTCATTACTGATTCAACTAATGCAATAAAATATTTTATTTTCACAGCTCATTAATCTAAAAATGAAACAGAAATTGTCATTAGCAATATTGTTCTGCTGGAAATCCAGTCTTACATTATCTAGTCCACATGTTCCAACACAGGTCGTTAAAGGGTATTAGCAATTCTAAGACTTAGAAAATGCATCTCTCTGAGAAACAATCATATGTAATGGTTGTTGTTTTTTTTAATATTATTTTCATTTCTATTATTCTATCTCTGTAGAATCCTGATCCAGACAAGCACAATAAACCCTTCAACAGCCAACAGTTAGAAGATTGTGATGCATATCCCGATACACAGGCCATGTTAGTGCGTATTGATGGTGTCAAACATGAAATTACACACCAGGTAACTTCATTTTCTTTCCATCTTATCATTTCACCTCCATTCTCCCATAGCAGCATGGGTAGGCCATTATGTCACATCGTTTTACGATTTTGTCATCTGTGTGAGGTTATGCAACCTTCACCATACCCACAAGCTCCTTCCAAATGGCACATTTGACTCTTCTTAGCCATATTGTTATATAGTCATTCTTTGTATGCATCGCATGTCCAATGTAGTGTAGATTTCAAGCTACAACTAGTTTCTTTTTCTCTCAGATCACCCATGGTGTCATTCATGCATGGTGATTTATTCATCCAGTAGAGCATAGCTATCTCGTTTCTTCCCAGCATTCATACACTCTCTGCAATTAGTGCATATATCTCACTTCTATACAACACTTCACTTTGCATACAACCATCATATAATCTGCTCCACTCTTGAAGAACTTTGTTGCTAACTGCAATAACAAATAGCTCTCTGAGCTTTCGCCCCTTCCATTAAATTTTCATTATTCTTTTTCTATGCAGTTTCAACTGCTACTTAAGGTTACCCAAGTAACAAGTTGTTAGCTAATAGTACAGTTGAAAGATTGCAATCATGTATATTGTGCATGTTATTTATGTCAGCTTATACTGAGATCCATTCCATATTATGTACAAGCCTTCTATTTGTGTAGTGGAACAGTAAAATCCAAGGAAAGTGATAACATCATACTGTATTGTATTAACAGATGAAATATTTATAATTCTCTCCAACTTTTTCTCACAGTATAAAATTTATTTGACTATCTGAAATCCAATTATTCACTCCTACATTTCAGGCCCATCTTGGAAGTCATCAGTGGCTTTTCAACACCTTCACTGATGTTGAGAAAGCTCCTGCTGTTTGTCTACGCCATGATGTTGATGGTTTAGTGTGGCAATTAGGTGATGATGACAGCTTTGACTTAGCTACACAACCATGGCGGCATGTAGCAACATTCAATGCATTTGGTTATGTTCAAGCTTCAAAACAACAAAAGAAATTTTCAACTTGTCCACCTGACTTCTCTTATGCAATCATCAGTGATTGTTCAAAACATTGTTACATCTATCGTCAACCATTAGCCATTACTTCATCAATTAGAAACCGTAAGACTGGACATCAAGTAACAGCTGTTGCTAAGCAGCAAGTACTCTCTTTGGAAGCAGCAGAAAATATTATGGGTGTCCAGGCAACTAATCATTATCTTTTTATTTTAACACCAACCAAACTTCTAGCTGTCAATATGGAATTACATTAAACTTCATTGCCTTATTGCTCATTTTCCAATTAAATTAATGAAATATTGGTTTTGAGTTTCTCTTGTTTTTTTTGTTCTTGTTATTCATACCTTGAACTATTCTACAAATCAATTCCAAAATATGTAAGAATAAAATAATACATCCAGTATAAGCTTGATGAAATTTAATGCAAAATCAATTGAAATACTAGATATGTTTCAATAAGATGTCTTACGTTAGTGTATGCTCCATATTTCATTAAGAGCTAATTGTAATATTAAAGTCTACAAAATATTTTATTAATGCATGTCCTCAGTTGCTCAAAATTCTGAGTTATAATACCAACGCATCTGCAATAATCTTTTCATATTTAAATGACATCTTTTTATATCCTTTAGCATTCAGATCACTGAGCCAAATGTAATGCTTTTAATACATCAGATTGATCTGAATTAATCAAGCATTATCTCAGATCTTTGAGATGATGTGACTTCACTAGATAAACTGTCTTTCAGCATGAAATTTGCATTGTTATTTTGGATACTTTCTTCACATTGTAACAATTATCCTCCATTACTAATTTGGTCACCTAGGTAACAGAATCTATCTACAACCTCAAGAGAGCCTCCTGGGCATTTGAAGTGCTTTTAGTTCTGCACATGTCACATACAAAGACTGTCAATCTACCTGTGATCCGCACAGCAAATGGAATTTCTTCCAACCCCTTTCCTACATACTGAGCAAGGCCATTTACCTGACAGAGTTTTATTGTCTTTCTTACTGACAACTTTGGCCATTGCTAGATTAACACCAAGGCCCTTTGATTTCCAGGTTTTGTTTCCATACCTGAAACTTCTCCGATTCTGCAATAAGAGCATGGTCATCAGCATATAGCAATTCCCACAGGCACTCAGTTTTGAATTCCTGTCATGGCCTCTTAATAAATAAGAGTGGGCTGAGAACGGAGCCCTGGTCAACCCCTACCTGTATGCTAAATTCATCATGGCCTACCCTCACCTGACTGACAGCACCAGTGCATGGCTTGTACAGCTCACAAAGATAAAAGTAAAAAGAAATTTGATTTTTTTTATAAAGGGTAATAACAATAATAGCAGGAAATTATCACTTCCATATCATTACCAGTGTCCTTTATTATGTTTAACCAAATTTCCAGTTCAAACTTAGTAAGTTTTCAAACAAAACATTGACAGAAAGGAAATTTACTAACATCTGCATTCAGAGATGAAACCTGTCAAAGGAAGACTACCATACCTCATCCTTTCACAAATTGCTAACACTTACCTGTTCACTATATCCTTCTTTGCATGCTTGACCCCTGCATACCCCCACCACCATTTCTCATCTATGTAGTTTTACTACTACTTTCCACCTACTTTCAGTCATCAAATCAATCTCCCAAGACCCAGTCCAAACATTCACTGTTCACTGCATTTATCTCAAACCACGTCTCTCTCACCTTTCAAAGATACCTACCCACCCATCTCAATCCTGTCTATTATAGCACAACCCCACACAGTTGAGGGGTCTTGTGAGTTATGTGGTTGGAAGATTCTATGAAGAAAGCAACCAGTTCAATGCAAAGTTGTTGGTCCTTGAACAAGCATCCAACTGTAGTAACCATGCCAAAGCAGAAATTGGAGCTCAAGCAACCCTCTGGTTCATTGAATCCTGTCTGTCAAATCGCCCAATCCATGCATGAGAGACAAGCATTAAAGAAGTACTATGCAAGACAAAAATTTAATTTACAAATCCTATGCCTGAAATTATCTCGAGTATATTTATTACATATTATTTACACTCATATTTGACTCATGATCACAAAGCTTTTCATTTTGATGTAATAAAAAAAAATTGTTTGAATATATAATACATACAAGGTACTGTGAAAATAATGAAGACTTAGTAACCATAATTTAAATATGAATATATCATACAATGTGCAATACAATAAATATAATTAAAATAATTTCACAAAAGAATATTGTGGGACAAATACAAAGATGAACACAAACCAAGTATTTATTATATATTTAAGCTTTATTTTTCCATTTATTTTTCTTTGACTTGGAGACCTAAAAAAGAAATTAAATAATACATTAGTAATCAGCCACAATTAAATGGTCTTGATGCAAATCTGGATAAAGATTTTACAATAAGCACTCCAGAATCATCACACAAGTCCCTAACACTTGCATCATAATCATAATAGAATATTATAGATGTCTAGTTGAGATTTAAGGACAATGCAATATTATAAATGTAAATAATCTTGAATATGGATAGATTTCCATAAATTATCTCTTTCATTTTTACTACAGAAGTACAGGTCCATGTAAAAAACAATGAATGAACTCAGTACATAGGAAAGTAAATACTAAATAGTAATGGTTATTCAATGTATTTTCCTCTTTTAATCAACTCCTACTTCCTAAAACTAGTAACAGGGACAAGGTTGCTATTAAACTACAGAAAAAAAAACATGCACAAACACTTAATTCCAGAGTGGGTGATTACTATGGAGAAGAGGTGGATACATTTAGTGCAGTTTGGAGAGAGAGAGAGTAGAGGAGGGAGTACAAATGGATCTGAAAAGTGACTTGAGCTTAGCTTGGTCCAAAACCAGGTCAGTGTAAGTAGAAAACACGAAAACAAGGAAAGAGCACACAACAGACCAGAAATTGGGAGTCTGAATAGCTTTATGACATTTTTCTTAATAGAGTCTAAGACGTCTATTTGTAATAGAAGCAGTCCCAGATGTTGGGACAATAGGCTTTATAACTATTATCTGTTCCTGAAGAAGGCCAATCTTTGTGATTACAGTCTTTATTGAGACAAGTGGGCATATAAGGTTAGAGTAAAGTGAAAGCTAGTCTCATCAGCACTGGGAGTGAAAATGGCTGACACTTTAGGTAAATATGTTGCTATGTAAGAGGGGGGAAAATTAGTAAGACAAAATTGCTTGTGTTGCAGTTTAATGGGCAACCTATTAAAGAGACACGTGGAACCCAGGGGTAAACAGTTTAGCTTGAAGATTTACATGACAAACAAAAAAGAATATTTTGTTCATGTCTAATTTTAAGTTTCAAATTTCTCAAGATCAAGTGGTACTACTGAATGACAATGAACAGGTGTCATGAAAGAGAATAGCTCAAGCCAGCCTATTCCCAAAGGCAATTCAGTTACCACTGTGTCCTGTATTTGTTGGGACAACAGGGTATGATGGAAATCTGGCAGCTGTTTCTTGTAAATCAGGCAACTACATACAAGTTGTCATTTTTGTTAGGAAATGGAATAGTGTAACCCAATCTACTATGTTTACATCATTTCTAGAGAATGTATTCTTCCAACAACTAAACCACTCAACATTGAAACATAGGAACAGACTAAATCTGAGAAAAACAGAATAAGATTGTGCATAGAAGACATGTACAATAGCCAAAGCAATAATGGAATGGAGAAATGTTTTGTCAAGATTTATAAGTTATTAGCAGTTACAACCAACAGCTACAAAGTTACTAATTGTCAATGAACAAAAACTTAACTAGTATATAATATAAAATTATGCATGCTAAAAGCTCTTATACTGAAGCAAGAAATTAAGCATATTAACTTAAAAGAACAAACAAAATCCAAGTCAGTCAAAGCTTTCCATGCACTGTGTCACAAGACACTCAAACAAGAGGTGTCAAAGCTTAATCATCACACAAGGACAAATAATTGTAGAGCCTCAAAGAATCATATCTTTTGGCTGGACACCT
>NC_068981.1:58674675-58674789 GCF_001194135.2 Octopus bimaculoides | reverse complement strand
CTTTCCGTGCATTGTGCCAGGAGACACTCAAACAAGAGGTGTCAAAGCTTAATCATCACACAAAGACAAATAATTGTAGAGCCTCAAAGAATCATATCTTTTGGCTGGACACCT
>NC_068981.1:58673460-58674575 GCF_001194135.2 Octopus bimaculoides | reverse complement strand
ACAAATAATTGTAGAGCCTCAAAGAATCATATCTTTTGGCTGGACACCTATCCACGGTATTTATGAAAGTGGGGACTCTGCTAAGTGGTTTTGGTTTAACTAGCTAACATATTAGGATTACAACTTAACTCTTACTGCAGTTCTAACAGAACAATATGTGGTTGATGGAAACAGAGCTAAACAGATAATTAAGATAACTATTGCAAAACATTAACAGTTAGAAATACGAAGTCATAATAGGGTATAAATAAATATCAACACAAACATTACTGCAAACTAAGTGTTCTGAAGCAGGTTAAGATGAGCTATACAGCTTCATGATAGTAATAATTCCAAATGCTATGTAGCAATATCTTTTCATCTAAATCAATACACTTGCATTAATGTTGTAAATTAACTCTCAGCACAGAGATTACCTTAAAAAGATGACCCAGCTAATTTTAATTCTAAACAGTGAACATTTGATATTTCTGAGAAAAGAAAACACCACTCACAAACATAGGTGGCAGGCTCATAAAAGATAGAAGTGCTTGTGTAATTTTACATTTCTGTAAGCCTGCATATAACAGTTCATTGTACCAATTGAGTCCACCTCAATTACAACGCAAACTTTCTCTTAACTCAAAAGATAATAAACAAATATCCAAGTCAGTCAAAGCTTTCCGTGCATTGTGTTATAAGACACTCAAACAAGAGGTGTCAAAGCTTGATCATCATACAAGGACAATTGTACAAGTTTTGAAATTTCAAGAATACCAAAGCAGTCAAAATCTCATAGCAAATGATTTCAGTTCCAACAATGCCCACCAGGATATACCAGCACATAAAACTAGTTTTCAAAATACTTCTTATAGAGAAAATTAGTCAAGAGAAATGAAATCAAAGCTTACTGCATTGTGTTGTCAAGAGACTAAAAGCAAAATGTCTAAAGCTTGATCACACAAAAATTGTTCAAGTCCCTCAAATTCTAATGTAATGTTGCATTTTAATAAACCTGTATTTATTTAAGAGTCTACTAGCAGAACTCAATCCAGCTTAAACTTAACCTGCTTATAATAATTACTCAAGCATCCATATTTAATTCAAAATCAAACATGACATCTAAAGATTTACAC
>NC_068981.1:58668473-58673360 GCF_001194135.2 Octopus bimaculoides | reverse complement strand
TTCAAGTCCCTCAAATTCTAATGTAATGTTGCATTTTAATAAACCTGTATATATTTAAGAGTCTATTAGCAGAACTCAATCCAGCTTAAACTTAACCTGCTTATAATAACAATTACTAAAGCATCCATATTTAATTCAAAATCAAACATGACATCTAAAGATTTACACTGTCAACAGCATAACACACCAATATGTAAAGGTGGATATTTTACAAAAACCCTCCAAAATACTGATTATATAAAAAATTTATTTAAAACATAAGCAGTCTACTCATGAAAAATAGTTAGAAAAGGATTACAGGTGAAATCCAAGTCAGCCAAAGCTTTCCGTGCATTGTGCCAGGAGACACTCAAACAAGAGGTGTCAAAGCTTGATCATCACACAAGGACAATGCTTACGGAAATTTATGTATAACCCTGCATATATATCAGACAATTTATATATTTCAAGTAGACATGGCTATAGTTTAAGTTTACTTTGCCACCAGGTGGTTTGGGATTTTCTCCCTTTGCATGACTCAGTGTCTTTTATTATAGCCCCCAAGCTGACCATGTGACAATTTAATAGGGTAAGTAATAGTGACAACAGAGGGTAGAGAAGGTTAGCTAAGAAATGGATGATGTATTCAAGTCAGGATATGCAATAGAATAATTAAGATGAAATCAGTTATATGAAACTCAACAGTAACATTTATCTCCGCATACACCACACCAACAAGATATACTCCTTCTACTCTATAACAAGTAGCTGTGTAGCTTCCCTACAGCAAAAAATCTGCTCTGGCCCCTTGTGTCTCACTTTAACCCCTCATTCTATAGCATAAAGCCCAACTCAGTCAAACAATATCTTAGTGTTGCAGGCATCATCCCTTAATACTGGTTCTACAAGCAAGAATTGCAAGCTGTAAAACAGTTGGCATTAGGAAGGACATCCAGCCATAGAACCCATGCTAAAGCAATGGAGCACAATGCAGTCTTTGAACCTGTCAAATAACACAACCAATGATAGCTTGGAACATGGACATTAAATGATATGTGTATGCATACAAAAGAATTGTCTATATATAATTACACATTCATCACTACCAGAGATAGAGTAAAGCAGTTCAACTGACATGATGCCATTAGCAGTTAATAATAAACCCATATCAGTCAGAAGTTATGATCACAGTCACCGTTAGAGGCTGACTAACATAATACATGCAACATCATGTACAGGTTTATAATAGGTGTAAAGCTCCAGCTATTTCATTGTTAACATCTTGAAAATCCCAACAAATAATGATTCGAACACCAATGTTCCAAGTTATTTTTTTCCATGAACAGCAACAGTATTAATCCTTGAGCAGTTTAACTGACCAAATCTGGCCCAAATATTCTTTCAGACAAAGCAAGTCTGGCATCTCACACCTAACCTACAATGTCATTATAAAAATAATGAACCACTTCATAGAAATTTTGCAACTATAACACAATGCAGGAGTCAAAACAATGAGAATAAATAACCATTACATTTAACAGAGTAATCTAAATGCTACAGGGTTAAAGATGGCATTAATATAATGCTGTTAGGAAAGACACCCAGCCTTGGAAACCAGGTCAAAGTAGACCTTGAAGCATCTTGACTCATCAAGTACTGTCAAAGCCTTCAACCCAGTCCAATATGGAAGACAAACATAATTCCTTACTTTCACTAGATTCAGATAATGTACAATATATCTGCTACATTTATCTGAAACAATTGTCTCCAAAAAATATTGAACGGTTCCCAAACAGGAAATTAGTCCTTGATGACTTACGTTGTAAAAATCTCTTTTCTAACCATAAAGAAAATACTGACTGATATACTGATGAAATAAATTTACTCAATAACCTATTATATAAATATTCGTCCAGTGAATCTTTTAACAAACTAGAGGATGACATCACCAGCTGGTTGCTTACTGACAGTTACCCTACATCTCATTTATAAGGAAGTTAATGATAGTAGATTAACTATAAACTTAAGTATCAGTCAAAAAGTTATGATCACAGCTTCAAAGAGAACCAACATAATACTTGCAACACCATGTACATAGTTATAAATAGTGCTAAGACTGATTAGTTAAACTGCTCATAAATTATAGCTGATTACAGATAAACTATCAAGCAAAAGAAAATTGATTACAATATGAATAGCATTATTACAAACCTGGTGGTAAAGATTGCTTTAATTTGTCAGCCTTTTCTCTATCATGTATAACCAGTGTATACAAGAAGCGGCTACAACGAACTTTGAATTTAACATTATCCCGATTCTTCTTAATTTTTACGGCTGGAAAGGGAAAATGATTCAGGTAAATCTCAATTTACAATTTATAATAACTGCTGTAAGTACATAAGTAAAGAAAATAAAGTATAAATTGTTGCAAAGCATTCATACGAATACATAATTTGCCACTCCAGCTGTAAGCAGTTAACTCTAAACCTGTGTCAGTTCAAAATTGTACACAAAGAAAATTAACAAAAAGTTTTAGACTAACAACTATTTTACAGTGTTTACTAGGTATATTTTATCCTGGGATTTAATACAGAGAGAGTGTCCTGTCCTCATCATCATTATTTAATGTCCAACCTTTCAACCCTACACTATCCATCCATTGGCAATGACTTTATGGCATGTACCAAGTGTATTTTATCATGGCATAAGCACTACAGAATGGGTAAAAGAGATTAAGAGTACTTTGTCACTCACAAAGTTAAAGGATACAGCAATCAATCGTTTTGAGCCTCAGAAATGCTGTTCACAACTTGTCATCTGTTCGTTAATTTCCATGAAAAGTTTTTATTTACTTACTTTTGACAAGTGGAAGAGGAAGCTAATGGGTGTACATGTGTTTTATGTACTTGTATTCACTATAACACAGATTTTACATACACAAATGAAGTAGGTAAGAACGAACCATAACAATATACATACATAACTCACACATAAAATACGATACTGTTTTTGTTATCGTGCATGTGTGAGTAGGCAGCATTAATGAAGATGTTACACATTAATCTAATGTTAACCCTTTCGATACTAACATGGCCGTAGCCTGCTGAAAAATTTCTTGGTTCATAAGACCAAACCAGCCATAGCCAGCCAAGAACACCCAATGTTATTTAAATGTGAATTTAAGCAAAAATCTTGCTAGTTCATTTGTGAAAATATGTGATTTCACTTTGTAAATAGTTGAGTTATAGTATCCGACATTGCTTGATGTGATATCTGAACTCAGTGTATTTTGGGAGATTTTTTTTTTCCACATTTTTTTTTTGGCGTCGATTTTTTTTTTCAACTTTGAAAATGGATACGAGTTTCGTGCTATCAAACAGCGATTCTGAATTTAAAGGTTTTTCAATTGAAAATATGGAGATATCGAGAAAAAGAATGAATGAGGTACAAAATAGGATATTTCTATATCCGAAACCGGAAGCAGCGATAGCGACAGCAAAGACGATTTTACATCGGAATGAAGTAAAAACTTTTAAAATGTCTTTATTAGCAATTTTTCTGAGATGGGGTCTATCCATAGTCTTTCTCAGGAAGCAAAACCGTTAGACTTTTCTTTTCAGTATGCTTGTTTGAAGCAATCAATGCAGAAAAAAACTGTTACGCAGAATGTAAACAGTATATGCCAGGAAAGCCCACGGAATGGGGGATCAAAGTTTGGAAAATTTGTGAAGCAAATACTAGGTACTGCTGTGGATTTATTTTTATACAGGGAAAATAATGTTAGTCAGCATGGTCTAGGGTACGATGTGGTCTGGAATTTATCACTTCCATACCATAACCAGGGCTGTATATTATTTTTTGACCAATTTTTTTTTAGTTCGGTCAACTTGCGGTGGAGTCCAGTATTTCAGCATTATGGTACACTTGTCCTGTTGCGCATTAAATTCAACTGATAATCTAGTGATGCGCACAATACTTCCATATCAAAATTTTGTTGCATACCTAATTGAATATTAGCTGATGATTCATTTTCTATGATGATGGGCACTGTCATGGTATTAGCTGTCAGAAGTGAAAGTAGAAAAATCTGACAAGGAACGTTACTGCCGGTTTGAGTTGATTCTTTGGCTACTGACAGCTAATACCATGACTGGCCGGAGCTATCTGTCTGTATGTCTATCTATCTATCACTCGAAAGTTATTGGAACAAATTCGACACCTATACCCATGTGTTTGAAACATTACAGAGTATAAGTATCTACGGAGCATAAGTATCACATTTATTTTTAAACTTAACTTCAAACTTCATTTGTTTTCTATTTTGATAAATTCTCTGTTGAAAATTATATTTTTATATTTTAAATAATTTGCAATTTCAGAAAATATATTTTCATATTAAATTTGCATTTTCTAATTTGATAAATTCTACAGAAACAAACAGAAGTGGACGAGTGATAGATAGATAGATATAGAGACAAGCAGACAGACAGACAGATAGACAGCTCCAGCCAGTCAGTAGCCAAAGAATCAACTCAAACCAGCAGTAACGTTCCATGTTAGTTCTACTTTCACTTCTGACAGCTAATACCATGACAGTGCCTGATGATGTTTAAACAAAATTTTTATATTTACCTTTTGCTCAGTTTACCTGGATTTACTTGTAATTAGAGTCACTTTGAGACAAAAGTTATGCAATAAAATTTATTAAGAACCCTTTCTTTATGTTCCAAATACCACATTAATATGATAAGTAAAAAAGTTACAGTTGTTTAATGAAACTAGTCTAAATTCATGATTAGTTTAGAATTTAATTGAAACTCATGAGGGGTATATTTTGGTCAGAAATATAGTAAGGAAAGGGTTAAACTTATCTTAATGCATATCGAATTACACACACACACACACACA
>NC_068981.1:58609663-58668390 GCF_001194135.2 Octopus bimaculoides | reverse complement strand
TATATATATATATATATATATATATATATCCATCCATACAAGATTTACACAGATGAGTCAGAACTTGTGATCCCCCTGCCTCTTCGACATGCTGACAATACATACTTTCAAATTCTGCTTTCTGACTGGATAAACATTTTTCATGGAAAGGAACAAACATAATGGCATTTCTGAGACTCAAAACAATGATTTCCAAGGGAACTCACTTCTTTACATTGCATTATACTTTCTGCACAAGTCTCAAACACACTGTCCTTTACTCAGAGATATCTTGCATTACCAATAGAAGTGATAATTCTTTGAGCTTTCGACACTGGTGAATATAACATAAATATCCAATAGATAAAATATAAATTAGCCTTTAAAAAAAATGACAGTATTTGTATGAACGGAAACATTAACAGTTAACCCGCATCAGTAAGAAGTTACGATCACAGTCATTCTTAAAGAGTGACTAACATAATACATGCAACATCATGTGCAGGTTTGAACTGTAAAGAAAACCCCAAGACTCGCACAAATTTCTCACTTTGGTTTATTATACTTTCAGAAAACCCACCTCACTGCTAACAAGGCTAAGAAACAAATACAACTTTATAAAGGTCAGCTAGGGAAAGGTTTCTGCAAAGTTAACTTGATGGCATGACAAAAGACCATCAAGATGAACACAAGTCCTTACAATATTACTGGAAATACTGTTGAATACATCCATAAAAACAATATAGAGTTACAAACAAGTAGTGATAAAAAAAACAGTGATGATGTCGACTGAGAGTCAATTAAATTTTGGGAGCTAATGCAGTTTCACACCTCTCCTTGACAAATTGATATTAAACTATGTATACCAGCATTCACAACATATGATGCCTATATAAAACAATGTAATATACTCACATTTTGCATCTTTCCTTCTCGCAGTCAACAAAAATTCCTTTATTTCCGATATTTGTCTTGGCTATAAGATAAAATCAGATAGAAGTTGATGAAAATTTCACTAAAATGATATTTTAAAATTACAAGGATTCATATGTTCCTTATGCATTCCAGAACTGAGTTGCTGATTTTGACACAAGGGGTATCAAAAGAATCAATAAGCTTTTGGCTTCCAACTAAACTATATTTTTATTCACAAATTTGCATTACAAAAATTTAACATTATCCTTTTTCGCATCACCACCACAATGACGATGACAATTTCTATGAGTGGTTGCACGTTCGTTACCAACATTAGGCCGAGGACTAAGTAGCATGTGTGTGATGGTGTGTCTGTCAGTATACATTTTCATGATGATTGACACACACACACACAGTGACGGAGATAGGCTTCAGGTATGCATTAATGTGTGTGTCCCCAACAGTGAAACGCGCCGATATTGAAAGTAGCCTGGACTTCAAACAAACAATGTTCACTTTGGTACTATTCAAGGCGTGGTCCTGGTGCTCGCACTCGCGCTAGCTAGTCGTGACTCGTCGATCCTACGACTACCTAGCGAGTGCGCGTCATGCGCAAAAGATGTACGAGGGTTTTTTTCTAAACAAAGTAAATAATTTTTTTACACAAAGTAGAAATAGATGAATCTATGATGTGCAAGCGCAAATACAACGGAGGATGGGATAGAGAGGATAAAAATAGGTGGATCCACTCTTCTTGAATAGTACCGATTATTTCAATTGGTAACACATGGACAGAAATTGTTTTTCTCTACTTATCAAATTCGTAAACAGTAGTACAATATTCGAAAAAGTCGTGAAAAACAACCTCGATTAACTATTTCCTCAAATTCCGGATGCAAGAAAAAAGTTTGCCAAAGGTGCTCGTTAAATGTAAACAGAAGAGTTAGTGAAGAAAGCGCCACGTGACATTATGATGACTAAACAAGTTAACAGCATGAGGCGATCATGAAAACATTAAGTTAATCGAGTCACATGTGAATTTTCGTCTCAGTGCAAAGAATTGTTATAAATTAAATAAATCAAACCATAAAAAAAAAACATTCCTATAAAGATCCAAAAAGGAGATGGCTTAAGAGTTCGCATCTCCGATTTGTTCTTAGAACACGTGGTTTTTTGTTAAGCCAGATTTACTTGTACAAATTCTGAGATCGCTTTAGAGCAACAAATTGCCAATATTTCAGACTTAACGAAAAGACTGGGGGGGGAATATTTGTTATAAATGTTGTAGATTGCTGGTTTTAAATTCTGCCAATGGCGGAATTATGATAGCTCTACCAAATTTGCTCTGGCTAAAATACGAAAATAGGCGACAATATTCAACTCGGCTGATTTTCTTTCCCCCACCGATGGCATAAGTTTTCATTACTCTTGAATATATTACACAGTAAAATACAACATTCAATTTGAAACCTTTTAAAATAAAATATCACTGATTTTAGTCTTTTAAAATATTTTCTTTTTACAGATATTAGCACGAAATAATAACTGTAGTTATATTATTCTATGCTGCATTTGAATTTACAATTCTTTCAGTTAATCTGTATCTAATTTAGACATGCATGCAGTATTTAATACAGATCATCTATAAAAATTAGTCTATAAATCTGAACAGAAAATAGGACAAGTCAAAATACTCACCATTTTGAATGTTGAGAGCTGAAAATAAAATAAAACGTCAATTAATTTCAACAAGATATTGAAATAATTACATTTTTAAATATTCACGTGCATATTTTTCAGGTATAGACTTCAAAGGTCTTGGTCGGAGAAATCGAGAAAAATTTGAAAGGGAAAGCGTTTTCATAACATGTTTTAAATTGCTTTTGTTTTCAGGTAAATGATATAAAAGAGAAAATCTTAAGCCAACATAAAGTGATAAATAAACGACATATTAAAAAGCTAAATTTTTAAACGTGATAAATCTGTTTAACTTCATTTGACTGTTGAAGATATAAAGGGATAGCAAAAGAATGAGGCTCGACCATGGGTTCTAAGAATCATTGTACAACAAATCAAGTCCAACATAAAACAACAAATGTAATCATTTCTATAATGTTAATACTCATCCTAATTTAAATTGCCAAAATTTATAAATTAAAACCATATACGTGTCACAGATGAAAAGAGATTTATATGACAAACTTACTGAACAACCTGATGGTTGCTTTGGCGTGTTTCGTAAAGGGAGATAATTATTTTCAACGGGCAAAAAAAATTATAAGCGGAAGTATTTATTCCAAAGCATCATGGTACAATAGCTAGGAAAAATATTTTATTGAATTTAATGATTAATTGTTATATTCACCTAGAATACTTGTTTTCTGTCTCTTACTTAGAAATGATTTATATATATGTATATATATATATATATATTTACGATTATTTATATACAGCTTGCACTGCGGTGACACTCCCCTCGTCGACTGTCGTTTGAACATTACAATGATTTCGGAACTTCCCGACAGTGTTGTTCCCTCTGAAAATTTATTCCAGTCGAGCCAACGCAGAATCTTAATTACTCAGCTTGCTAAAAATAACAACCCAAAACTTTATATTTTAAAAAGGCGAACATGTATGATAATGTTGTTCTAAATACAGTATATATTTTTATAAAATAGATAAATAGTTGACACGGCTAGATTGCGTTTGATCATAGGTCACTTCGATCAAGCTTGACTTGGACTAACAGAAGCAATGGATGTACCAATATTTATTCACATATTCTCTTCTCTGAAAGCCAGATAATTCATACAAACCTATCTGGTTCATTTGTTCTGACGACTACATTACAACCACAACGCATATCAGTCAGTCATTCACATGCTAATCAAACTGATTTCAATGAGAAGCGTTCCCCATCAAAATGAGTGATCTGGGAGGTATTTTTGGATGGCGTTTGTTGTGTGAGAACTTTGTTGTACTTTTCATATAAAAACACTAAAAGTTCAATTTTATTGCCTTCAGTGTTTACCGTTTTACAAAATCAAACTAGAAAAGTGGACAAAACAGGGAATACAATTGAAAAGATTAAAAAGAAAAAGGAAACAAAAAATTCACCACCTTGGGTTGAAATGTTGGGGGCGCTGGTAAACCATTCTCATGGCTATTGAGACACGCTTGCCGCGGATGATGGCGAGGCTGGTGCGCTGGAACAGCCATGCGCCCTCACGAGCTTCATCAGTTACCTCTGCAAGGCGAGTTGCCAGTGAAGACAGGAATCTCGCAGTTAGTGGTCCGACCCCACCAAATATCTCGAACGTCACAGGATAGAAAATGTAGTTGGCCGACAGATCGCGGTATTTCTGGATTTTGTTCCGCTCGGCCGTAGAAGCTGACCGCAGCATCCAGGATGTGAGAAGAAGCAAAGGAGTCGCTAACTGTGACATCCAAGACAAGGCATCTACCTTGCGGCCATGGTGAGGCCGTCAGTTCTCCTCCCATCACATCTGGACAATCCAGATGGTTCCAAGGTGGAGGGGATGTTTTACTCGGGACAAGCTCCTCTTGAGTAACAGGTTCAACTCCGTATGACGCGCGAAGCGACCAGCACTCAAGCAGCAAGAAAGGTCATGGAGACCTGTGGAGTCGAGGAGCCTGCCACAACGACAGAGAAGGTCCCACAACTCTACCGCCTTGCATGGCAGGCTTATCACGAGTCCTATCTCTCTTTCGGTGACAAAATCATGACCTCCGCCTCAGGAGTCCAACAGGGCGACCCACTCGAGTCCGCTCTGTTCACACTGAGTATTGATGACATCACCAAGATTAGCATCGAGCTAGACCTCAACGTCTGGTATCTCAACGATGCTTGTTTGGGAGGTGGCCTTCGAACAGGGTTCTCGCCATTGCGAACATGATGGTTGGGGAGCTTGGTCTCCAGGGTCTCCAAGGAAACAGCCCCAAATGTGAGCTATGGATCCTCAACCGCCCGGCTTCTCAACATCAACCAACTATTGATCTTTTTGCAGAGTCCTTCCCTTCCATTGCAGTCCCTCCCCCATCGGCTTGGTGCTCTCTATGTGCCCCAATCACTAACCTTTCTTTTGAGTCCATCTTCCAGTCGAAGATGGTTACCCTTGAAAAATATTGAAGCTATCGAACCCCATCAAGGTTTTTTCATACTTAGGAATTACCTCTCGATCCTTAAGTTTCTATATTCACTCAGACTCAGCTCATCTTACCGATTTCCATCGTGCCTCCAACGCTTCGACAACCTAATCTTTGAGAGACTCGAATGCTTCGTCGATGTCAGACTCTCTCCAACGTCCCGCGATCAGGCTACATTGCCCAAGCGATTTGGAGGTCTTGGTCTTTGTAAGTGTTCGTCCCTCTCTCTCCCCTGCTTCCTTTTCTCCACCCACGCCTGCTCCACCCTGATGAGCAACATCCTCTCCTCTCCAATATGGACCAGTTCCAACAAGGAGTTGGATTAAGCTCTCCAACACTGGGGAATTGGGCTTGTCTGCTCCTGTGAAGGCGGAGGACTGTCGGAGTCAGAGAACTTGGGACAACATAATTTCGAAGGCCACCTTCGACTCCCTCTTCATCCAGTCGGACCAGTTTTCAAGGTCCCACTTACTGTCTGCTAGCGCCAAATACTCACGTGACTGGATTGATGCCACCCCTGTTGATAATGTTGGTTACCTACTCAGCTTGGGCGAACTCCGTGTCTCCATTACCCTCAGAGTGGGAGCTGGCGTATGCAGGGGTTTGATCTGTGGTTGTGGTAGGCTCCTCGACTCCACAGGCCTCTATGTCCTTCCTTGCCGCATGAATGCTGGTCGCTTCGCGCCTTATACGGAGTTGAACCTGATACTCAAGAGGAGCTTGACCCGGGTAAAGATCCCCTCCATCGTAGAACCATCTGGATTGTCCAGATGTGAGGGGAAGAGACCTGACGGCATCACCCTGTGCCCCTGGTCACAAGGCAGATGCCCTGTCTGGAATGTCACAGTTAGCGACTCCTTTGCTTCTTCTCACATCCTGGATGCTGTGGTCAGGGTGAAATCCACAGCTTCTGCGGCCGAGCGGGACAAAATCCTGAAATGCCGCGATCTGTCAGCCAACTACATTTTCCATCCTGTGGCGTTCGAGATGTTTGGTGGAGTTGGACCACTAACTGCGAAATTCCTGTCTTCACTGGCAAAAGTTCAATTGTGTTCCATTTTTAAAGTGGACCAGTGTCTCAGAAAGAGTTTTAAGTAGAAGTAACCTAAGGAGGTATTGTTTTTCTAGTGAGCCAGAGTCTGGGAAAATGAATTAATGTATGGTTGAATAAATCTCTAATAGGAATCTTGAAAGTGAAGAAGCAAAAGTTGGGAATCAAATGCTATTTTTACCAATTTACAAACCTAGAAAACTAACTGGTCCAGTAAAACAAACCTCATAAGTATAGTTGATATTATTATACATCGTCTCTCTACTCTTTATATATGTAGGAGATATATAATGGATTCGTGACCGAAGATCGAAAGTTGCATTTTTATCTTTGTTTCCAATGTTTCCTCAGAATGACAAACTTGCCAACAATCGGATGCAACAGCTTCGAATTCAGAAATTATCTTTAAATATCTGTGGTGGAGAATCTGGTGATAGGCTTACCCATGCTACCAAAGTATTTATTTCTTTATTGCTGACAGGGGGTTAAACATAGAGGAGACAAACAAGAACAGATAAAAGGATTAAGTCGATTACATCGACCCCAGTGCGTAACTGGTACTTATTTAATCGACCCGCGAAAGGATGAAAGGCAAAGTCGACCTCGGCGGAATTTGAACCCGAAACGTAACGGCAGACGAAATACCGCGAAGCATTTCGCCCGGCGTGCTAACGATTCTGCCAGCTCGCCGCTCTCGCTACCAAACTATTGGAACAGCTCATAGATCATCTTTAAAAAGAGCTTTAAATTTTCCTGGAAGCCCAAATCTTTCATTCCGCCTCAGCAACTTCTTTGTCTGCTTCTCAGTATTGGCAATGTTGTTGCGGTCAGTGAGTGAATTATTAAACACTATCCAAAGCATTTGATTGGATATAGCCTCTCCTTATACTACTTGTATTCAGTTACCTCTCAAAGGAATATGACAGTAATTTATGATTGCATTATGAAGACATCCTCCAAATCTCAGATCCCTTTTATTTTTTTTATTTTTTTTACTTCTTTAGTCTCTCGGATCGTCTGACTGAGAACTCTGGTGTGTTCCAAACATCCAGAGAAACTTAGAATCTCACCTTTTTGGAGAGAGGTGTTTATGCATCTATTGTCAGTCATGTATGGCTAATACTAAAAAGAATTTATTTTCAACACTCAAGAGTAAGGTGGATCTGATTTGGCTGGTGGTACAAAACTCTCTTCTGCCTTCTTCCAACATAATGGAATGAATCCCTTTTCCACATCTTCCAGAACAACATCGACAATCTTTGAGTTGTGGACGCTATTCTAGAAAATCTACCAAAATTGAGCATTTCTTAAGTAGTAAGAATACTGGCAGTGTCTCAACTACCAAGTCACAACCTAGAAATCGAACTCGAATCATTATGTCCTCGCGTAAAGCCAAGAACATGATTTTGTTAGAGATTTATGACATCAGGAAACAACTGACATATAAATTCTGTGATAGAAATCATTGTATCAAAACGTAAAGAACAAGTAAGCAACTGCTTGCTTGCTTCTTCATGCTCTTGCATGATGGGGTCGGGGTCATCCCAGGTTGGTGGTCTCAGAGCTGTGGCGTGCAGCCGATTAGGTGCATCAATGTTCCCCATCGGTGGTAGTCCTGTGCCAGCCCCTCTACACCCTCCAAGACGACGTCGAGCTTCTGGAGATCTTCCTTAATCACATCCAGCCATCTGGTGTGGGGCTCGTCATGACACCTCTTCCAACCCGCTGATGCTGCATCGAATGAGAGTAAGGCACTGGTAGGATGATCTGGTGGGAGGCAGAGGACATGACCGTACCAGCGCATACAGCGGATAGCTATGAGGTAGGAGGCTGCAGACTGATGCGTACGCGCGCACAGTTCTTTGTTGGAAACGTGATGGTACCATTTGATGTTCTGGGTAGTTCTCGGGGCTCTGCTATTGAAGCTGTCGATCCTCTTTGCCAGGGTCTTCGTAAGAGGCCAAATTTCTGCTCCACAGAAAACAGAGAGAACCAATGCATTGTAGATGCGAAGCTTCATCTTCCGGGAAAGAGAGCAATGGCGCCAAAAGGGCTTCCATAGGGAGCACATGACCCTAGTGGCCAGACAACATCTGCGGTTGATCTCTGGGGTCAGAACCCCATTGTTGGTGACTGTGAATCCCAGGCAGATGAAGGAGCTCATAAACTCCACAATGTCAGGGCCAATATGGAGAGGGAGAGAGTCTGGGCCATTACTGACATATATCAGTTTGGTCTTCGCCCAACTCACCTAAAAGCCATGTTTTGCTAATTCCACTTGGTATAAGGTATACGGTTTTGCTGATTCCACTTGGTATATAGTATACCAATTGGTACCGCCTTGAAGACTATTTAGTTGAACGTATTGACCCCAGAATTTTTTTTTTCCTTCTTACTTGTTTCAGTGACTAGACTTCGGTCATGTATTCGACTAAAAATTCCTCAAGGCGGTGTCCCAGCATGGCCGCAGTCCACTGACTGAAACAAGTAAAAAAAAAATTTAGAAAAAAAAAAAACCCCCCAAAATGACCAAAAAATATAACCGAGGGAATTTTGTCCGAAGGGCTTTTGTAGGACAAAAGCTCCCTAGGACAAAATCTTCCCTAAACAGTGGTCAACTAATCACTATACTGGAAGTTGACTGGATAATAGTAATCTACGCGAAGCTCTAACTCATACAGTAGAAGTACACAAAATACAACAATAGGGACATAAGTGAAATAAAATGGCTACAATTGGGAATCGAAACTAAATTGCAGGCTCGTTTGCCCGGAAATCACGTAGACGAATACCTAAGATGGCGGCAATTTGAACGTGTTTTTCTCAAGATAAGAAAATGTCATGTCACAAATCAAAAACATTGATGGTATGTTCGTCTTAAACACTGATAGTTTTTTTTTTCTTTTTAATCTATTCGAATGGCTTCTAGTGTCAATATAAATAGCATTTTGACTCGAAATTATTAAAATAATATACGATAGAAAAAATAAGGAAAGAAAAAATAGGGAGAAAAATTGGTTTACCTCTTTTGAATTATTTATTTATTTCGATAATTCAAGAAAATCAAATCAGACTTTTATATTCCCTATTTTCGAAAGTCTGAATTTTATTTAAGCCACTTTCACATGCTATTACCAAAAATTGTTCAAGTAATTGTTTAAGTAATTTTTGATTTTACCCCAACAATTGCTGAGAAAAGTTTCAGTTACTTGGTACAAATAAGCTTCATGAACTGAACAATGAAACTTTAAATCTAGTTATTGAAGTTATAGAGTTTTGAAGCTTTATAATCCCATCTGGATGCCTTATGTAATCCCTTTTCTGTGCTTGCCACCCACTGTAACTTACAAGTTGTCAAGTCTTTAAAGGTCGTACTCATTCACTTCCCATCATTACGCACTGAGACAGTTAAGCACTGCTTCTAATCGGTGTTTGATTGCAAACTGTCTTTTGTCAGCGTTATAAGTTTACAAAAATGAAATTAAATTACTTTTGCATGACATAATAATTCACAAATTTTAGTAAAAATTTAGCACGGAAAAATATTTTTAAAGTTTTCAGGAAATGACGTTTAAACCCTCTTATTATGAATAAGTGTTTACATATTTAACCGCTTTGAATAGTTTACGGAGATGTCATCGGTATTTACAATTGCTTCTTTATCGTGATAATCTTTATTTAGTAGTCCATAAAGGATTAAGTTTATAAGAAATGTTTGTTATATCATTTGTTTACCAAAAAGTTCTAAAAGTGATTTTTCAAGGGAAGTAACGCGTTCATGTTAATGGTATAGCTAACCATCAACTATATCTTAAGTATCGCATTGATTACTACAGTTATGTTCCTTTAGGCGAGTGCCTTGCGTTTTAAGGATTTTATGGAATTGGATATTTTGCCATTTCCCCTTAGTTCTGAAAAGCTATTAGTTTTTAAAACAGAAACCATATTAAAGAAATGAAGTAATTGTCACAAACGAAAATAACAGATCCAAATCTAAAAACTGAACTTGATCTGTTAGGAACGTCTCTAGCTCTAGTCCTTTCAGATCATGTTAGGAGAAAATGCATAACTTCTGAGCTGCAGTGGACTGTTGATTAGGGAATTAGCTTCTCTGATGATTACCTATAGAAAACTATAGATTTCGTTTTGAGAACCAGCAATCTCATAAATCTTTGGCAACTGCATATAGTAAAACTTCTGAATCTGCAATATTAACATATGTTATTAAGTAAATCATAATCAAAGGAGATGCAAACCTGTTTAAACTAAATTTGTAGACTTGATATAATCTTTTTTTAAATATGATATTGTAAAAAGTTTCTGGAAAGTTAATTTTTTTTGTTTTTTTTGTTTTGTGAGTTATAAAAAATATTTCTATTATATATCAGTAAGAAAGTGTTATTCCTCTAACTTTCAAGCCTCCTCTCCTATAGTTTTACTATAACTATAAATGTATAAGTTTTTATTAACCCTATCCTATACTTTGCTTAGGTTTCCACTGCATGAATAAAAGATACATTACAAACAAATAATGTTAATCCATTAGATGATGGAATGCTGCAACTCTGATCATTTAAAAAATATATATGACAGCAATACTAACTTCGGTAAAAATATTCATTTAAAAATAACTTTTGAATAACAACTAATATATATATTAAATAATAAATTTAATATGATTTCATTGTCCCATTTTGCAGGAAAGTTCTGATGAGGACTTTGATATTGAAGATGATTCATCTCCTAAAAAATCTGACTCAAAAAACATTAGTATGCTGCAAAAAGGTTGCCATAGTGAAAAAGACTGGCAACGATGTGGAGATGATTTTGCTCACTTGACTACTTTTAAACACAGCAGAAAAAAGAAAAAAGCACAGAATGTTTCTTTGAATTCTGAACATAAAGATTTTGAAGAAAGTATAGGTAAGTCATATAATTTGTTAAAGCAGTTGATTACTGCTAACATCATATCAATGTAATCATAATCCTCACCAGTTTAATTTCCTTTTTCTCCATATCTACATGATTTATAAAAATTGCAAGTCTTGATTTCCAATACAAGCCTGTGACGTGGTTGGGTCACTGACAACTAAACTGGTGCTTCACATATCCGAGCATGGAGGATTGCTAGAATCTAGGCAGGATGGAATATGACCTGTTGGAAAGATGGATGAAATAGGGTTAATGACTATCTAGTAAAAGTGCACAGTGACACAGAAATACGCAAGATGATGGATGAGTATGCAATAAGACCCTTTAAGAGTAGCAGAGCACTAGTTCTTATCAAAATATCTGTGTAATTGAAGAAAACTGATGCAAAACCTAATAATCATTGTTTCTGGCCATCTTAATCAATCTTGGGCCATTGGGAGGAAAGCTGTTCTCTCTGGAAAGTGAATGTAGTTCTGTGCACCATGCATTCACTGTTATTGATTTCATGCATAAGAACCACAAACAGATAATAGATCTTTGATAAGTAATCATCATTAGCTTAATAGTGAAAAACTGTAGTTTCTTGGTTCGTGTCACCCAGATGACAGCATTTTCCATTGCTCTGCTCTTTAAGAATGGCCGTCAGTTAAGCAGTGGCAAGAGTTGACTTTCACCATATAAATATATGTGTGTGTGAATGTATGTAAATATAGTTATCTAAGTGTGTATGTATGTGCATAGTTATATTTGTCAGTATATTTATGTCATGTATGTATTTATTTATTTGCATATGTTTATATAGTTATGTATGTTTGTATGAAGGTATGTTTGTGTGTGTATATGTATGTATTTATGTGTGTGTGTATTAATATATATGTAGTTTCTTACCTAATTTATGTAAAAAAAAGAACTGACTGCTCAGTTATTTTAGACTAAGATTACACACATACTAATCTCACTCTTTCTCTCTCAATTCTGTTTGTTAGGACATGAAATCCAGTCACATTTTGATTACTATGAAAGATGTTGTGAACAGACACAACTATTTGTTACTGTTGCTTGTCCTAGATCTTCACTTTTTAAGCAGACCTATGATCAAAGTAGATCCAGCTGTGACCATCCTGTCTTTTTTCCAGACTTAGTGTTTCTAGAACTACATTATCAAGTGTGTTCTTCATTTTTCAAGATGGTGAATTTAATGGGTGGATAGCTGCTATTCGTAGCAGTTTGAGTAATAGCACAGAAGTTTCATCATTGGTTTGTACTGTGTTATTTTAAAGATCTATATAGTCTACAAGTTCAGCAGCTTATGAATTAACCACAATGTTAATGTATTTGATATTATTGGCTCCACTTTAGACAGAAAGGAGAAATAGACCTATTGAAGGGTCTTGTGCCATATATCAGTTATTTATCAGATAATTGCATTTTTTTATAAGACTACACGGTACCTGCCATTCTGTTTCCTTAAATTATATGCTATAATTTCTACTATTATTTTTCTATACTAATTTAAATCCGTAAGATAATTTGTTATTCACTTAGCACAAGCATGGCAGACTGCTACTATAATATAGAATGTCCTGTCAATGGGCCTATTTTTGTTTTGTCTGAAACTGGTGTTAATTATGTCTGCTATCAAGTTATACACCTGTTTTGAGTAAATATATTTAATTTTTGTGCTCAGTTTAATAAGCTTACTTAATAATGCCATATTTAGTAAAATGAATAAAACATCGTATTTCAGAATTAAATCAAGAGGATATAATATGGAGTTCCAGTGATGAAGAATCAAATTGTGAATTAATACCTTCATCCAAACGTTTAACAAAAACAAAAGAAAAACTGCCAAAATTGACTGGTAAAACATCATCTAACTTCTGCTGGCCCACTAATATTAATGATCAAGCCAAGTAAGAGTACTAATTTATTCATAACTGTCATTCTCTTACTTTTTGTAATTCATTTGTAAAGATAAGCAACAAGGTAAGCTGCCAAAGCATAAGGATGATGGTGGTGGGATTTTTTCCTCTTTCCTGTTCTTTTCTCTCTTGCACCTTAATTGTCAAACCTCACAAGTGCCAGTGGCATGAAAAAAATCACCCAGTACACATAGTAATATGATTGAGCTAGGAAGGGTATCCAGGTGTAGAAAACATGTTAACGCTGATACTGGAGCTTGGCACAGCCCTACAGTTTGCTGGATCTGGTCAAAGCATCCAACCCCTGTCTCCATGGAAACTGGATGCAATATGATGATGATGATATATAATACATAAATGGTAATTTCTGTCTGATCTGTCTATCCGTCTGTCTGTTACCATCTTGCTGCCTACACCAGTGAACCAATCTCGACGAAACTTTGCATACATGTTAAAGTAACATCCAGTTGAATTATAGACATTACATTTTAATTGTTCGCTTTGTGTATTAAATAAAAGATTTTGAAAATTAAAGGTGTCTATTTACATCCTGCATGTCTGTGTATATATATATATATATATAGAGAGAGAGAGAGAGACACACACACACACATATATTTCTTGATTTAAGGTGTGGCTGTGAATTGAGGACATTTTCAAACTCTATCTAACAGGTTGAGCATCCATGCAGAAGCTTTCTCCTTGCTCAAAGTAAACTTTGTCATGTATTTTCAATTGCATTTTGTAATTCTCTTGTTAGTGTCAAACACGAGAAAATCAGAAAAACTGTACAAAGGAACCTGATTTGTAATTTTGGAATAAAGAAAGAAGATTATGAAAGTAGTAAATTGCCCAGTAATGAAATCTCAGTTACCAGTTTAGTAGATCAACAAGAGAAACAGAAAGAAGAAAGCCATATTAAAACTGTGTCAACAACTAATACAAGCAATTTTCAATACCAAGTAATTATGAATATTTGTTTTATTTATATAAGAAGTAAAAAGAAATTGACTTGTCTAAACAGTTGATATTCACTTGTTTCTTTTAACTTCTGACATAAAACAATAGTTAAGTCACTTGCATCCTTTATAAATTTGATTGTTTATTTCAGTATATTGGTGGGGCTGTATCTACCCAAAATATATTAAGACTAAGTTTAACCTAATGTGATTTTAACTCATATCTACTCTATGCCAAGTCACACACATACACATGCACAGATACAGACATTATTTATTCTTGAATTGTTTCTTATGACATTTATTACAAAATGTATAAAATATTAAAGTTCTACCTTTCAAATCAGGTCATTCAATTGATTTACTGAAAATTGTCCAACTTTCTTTTTACAAGTTTGTCAGAACTTGTAATGCTCATTGAACTTTGAAAGCCCTCTTCAAACTGGAAAGGTTGAAGCTTGAATGTCCAACCTCAATATTTGCTGGAAAGATGTGGGTCGATAATATATCAAGCATTTAGCTTCTCTGTTGATAGCAAAGTAAATTTTGCTAAAGCTGGTGATTTTTAACTGGGTGTTTGGGTCAGTAAACTTACCTCTTTTGTGTTCTAGTTTAGTTTTTTATGATATTGCCTTGTTCTTACTCTATATTCTCATTTATATCCATATTTCTAGAGTGGTGTCGCTATTGAAGATTTTCCTTCAGATGAAGAAATCAATTCCATTGAAGAATTATCACCACCTCCTTCTAAAAAGAAAAATGTAAGTTTTTTTAACTAATGTGCTAAATTTTAATTAGAATGGTCAAATTTTATTATTGTCACTTTTATTATCATCGCCACTGATATTACTACCAAGCCATCAACATCATCATCATCATCATCATCATCATCACAACAATCGTTATCATAATCTTTCATTTAATATCCATTTTTCCATTCTGACATGGTTTCTGTGAGTTTGCTGTACAACTTAGTCCCTTTCATTTCATTTCTGAATCATTTCATCTTTCAAGCAGCACAACTTTCACATGCTTGATGCACTACTTCATCTTATGCATAGGTGACTGCTGGTCTTCCATAAATAATCTTGCCTGGACTTGTGCTGTAGAGAGGAATTTCTAGGTGCAATCCCATGGTCATTCATGACTGAAGGGAGTCTTTACTCTTGACCCTTTTTCATAAACATATATGTACTTACATATATAAACATATGCTCATATGCACGCACATATATTTTTTTTTCAGACAACGAATTCTGATATCTCTCCTGAAATTGGAATATCTTCTTGGAGCTCATCTACTCAAAATTCCCAGACTGAGATACGCAAAAAGGCTAGTAATTGGGTTGAAATTATAGAAGTATCTACTCCTATGAAAAATCAAGGAGAGGTTTCTGAACCCACTAAGATTCAACCAGAAATATCAGAGCATAATTCAGCAAAAAAGAAGCGTAAATATATCAGGTTAGTGTTATGCAACTACCTTTTTCTATTATGTGGATACTTTGAGTTAGTTTTCTATGTTGAGTAAATCTTGATTGAGAAAAGACAAATTGATTCACTTAATTTGTTCTGAGCTCTAGATTACTGCACTGAATACAGCAAATAGGATTTAAACCATTAACAAAAGTTATTCTAACTTTTGGTAAATAACATACTTATTTATTTCTCTTCTCAATGTTTATATCCATTTTCTGATACTGTCATATAAATAAAATGGCTTTGATAAATTTGTATATTTGCCTATTGTTGGAGCTGAGTAATTTTTTTAACTGCTAATTTCAGATTGATGAGATGAGATTGAAAATTTTTTTGTGTAAGGTACACTGAAGCAAACAAAATTTTGTGGCCACAGTTGATTTACTGAAACAAATAAAAGATTTAAGATACTGATCTAGAAGTAAACAGTTTACACTGAATCAGTAGGATCTATTTATAACAAGTTGGATTTATTTCAGTCAATTAAGTCTTCATACATGATAGGGAAGTATACAAGTAGCCCTCAAAAACCTTTCTGTGATTAAAGTGGCCTGCAACGTAATTTGAATTGGCCAGGCCTGATGTAAAGAATCTCTTGTTGGCTTGTTAGATGCTTCAGAGCACTGTATCATTGTGAAATTATTAAATGTTAAATGTATATTATTTTGGACTTAGAAAGTATTTACTTTAACAAATGAAATCTACTTCAGTCAGAAATTTCTGAGTAGCTCTTCATTTCTTTATTTTCTTCCATTATTAATCCATTTATAATTTTCTTCCTTTGTGTTACTTTTAAATTTCAGTAATGGTCTTGCAGCTAAATTGTTACGTTTCCAAGCTCGATCAAGAGTAGATTCTAATATTAGGTACTACCAACAGAATAGCAAATTGAGTGGTATTTATTTATTTCACTATGTTTCTCTTTACCTCATGTTAAAAATATTTGTTGGGCTGGGTGAAGTATTTTGCTATATTGATACTGATTTAAAAGCTGCTAAAGAAGGAAATAATGGATATATTTTTAAGAATATGTACTATTTTCTAGTTCACAATTTTCACTGCTTTAGTTTTGTGGTATTTTGCAGTGCTAGAGCAGGCATAATTTTTTAGGTTGCTTTTAGATTCATTGATGTTGGGAAACATTTAATTGGTCTTCCATGAATCTTTTGGATGGCACAAATGGATTTTTTTTCTTTTTGAACAATATAAATGATTAGTTGTTATTGTTTAGCCTCTGTGTCAGTCAGTAGAACAGGCCTAGGATCAAAGTTATCTCAGCCATGGCTATCTATCTTTTTTTCAGTGTATGTAATACAGTAGACAATATCTATTTTACTACAGAAAGCAGATACACCCACTCAAATTTCATTACCCTTAACTGTACAAAGCAGTTTTATGTACCAGTCTGGCTTTTGTTGAGGAATGTCATATTTGAAACTATTTTCTATTGAGATATTGTCGAGTTTATTGAGACAATGTGACTTGTAGAAAATACCAATGCTATATATTTTTGGGAGTGGTGTGTGTGTGTGTGTGTGGGGGGGTTTAGGTATTTAACATTATTACTGGAATAACCTTGAAATTTAATTTTGCTGTTAAAGGGTTAAAATACTTGAGTGTGATTGGAAGGCAATTTGGTTGCTATTTCTAGTAGAATGAGTAACTGTGTAAAGCTACCCTATTGGCTCATTGAATGGTTAATATATGCCATATGCATCAAGTTAGTAGAAAATTGTTATGGTACACTTAGTAAATTTTTGGTATCTATAATATAACTGATAGTCATCATGTGAGTGATTTTTAGAAGGAAGAAATTAACTTTATTTAATCTAAGACATAGTGAAGGAAGCAAAACATGCTTAGTTATAAGTTATTTTTATTTTCCTGTAATAAAAATGTATTTTATATACTTGTCTTTGAAATTTTTTACCTTTTCACACATTTGTTACTTTATGACTATCAACATTATTTGGTTTATTTATTGCAGAAAATATTCTTGTTTCTTCTATTGAATAGGTTGTTCTGAAATGCTAACAGTATCTATAGAGAAAATAACTCACCAGTATGGTATAGTTAATGCCATGTGTGTTCCAGGAACCTATTCTGAGAAAAAAGAGTGGATACCAAACTCAAATAACAGCCATTGCACAGTATTGTTTAGCTATAATAAAGCAAATGATTTGAAACTCTCTGTTGGATCACTTGTCCAAATATATCCACCTTGGTAAGTTATTTTATTTATCTGTTATTTGTATTTGCTTCCTCATTGTCACTGCCTCCTCCTCCTCCTCCCCTTCTCTTTCCCTCCTCTGGTGTTGTTGTGCTAGAAGACTGATCTTTGGATGATGAGCCTCACAAAAGAGGCTTATCATTCAAAGGATCACATTAATTAGCAACATGCAGTGTTAGAGAAAACCCATTTGCTTGTATTACACATGGTGTAATAAATGTTAAAATAATGGTAATGATGGCGGCTGAAAGATATATATCTATATTTGAGCCTGTTGCCCAATATACCCTGTTAAGACTCCATCTTATGTCCCTTGCATTTCTGCCTATTGCTCAATAAATTCCCTGTTAATCCTCCGTCTTCTCTTTGATATCTTCTCATCTCTGCCTTATCTCTTTGTTATTCATCCTCTCCTCACTCACCCTCTTTCTTATCCACTATATCATCACTTTATTTCACCTATTGTGTTCTAATATCCTTTCATCTCACTTACCGCCTGACTGGCCTTCGTGCCGGTGGCACGTAAAAGCACCCACTACACTCTCGGAGTGGTTGGCGTTAGGAAGGGTATCCAGCTGTAGAAACCCTGCCAAATCAGATTGGAGCCTGATGTAGCCACCTGGTTCACCAGTCTTCAGTCAAATCGTCCAACCCATGCTAGCATGGAAAGCGGACGTTAAACGATGATGATGATGATGATTATGATGATCACTAATCTCCCTGTTCAAACTTTGTTTCTCCCATCATGCTATTTGATATCCTCTCATCTTTCTATCTCTAATCTCTGTCACCCATATGGCTACCCCACCCCCATGTACCCTCTTTGCAATCCACTGAATGGTCATTTTGTACTCTCTTATCATACTTTTGCTGTATCACTTCCATTATTCCCTCTTCCACCATCATCTCACACCAATCACTGTTTTCCTCCATTATACTCTTGCTCCCCTTCTCTCTTTTGTTCACTCTCTCAGTCATGTTATCTTGCCAAGTGCAGACATCATAGTGTATTGATGATTCTTTAGCCTTACAGCACACAATACAATCTCAAGAGTTCTCATACCACAATAAAATGCACCCTGCAAAGTGATTAGCAAATGAATGAGGTCTTTTAGTCTGTCCAAAGACATGATTGCCTCTATAGCACTGGTGTTACAATAGAATGCACCTAATACATTCTGAAAAGTAGTTGGGGTTCTGAATAGTATCTTGCTATAGAAACCATTTCAAAAATAGACAGTTTTGGATTAGAAACGATCTTCTGATCCATCTTGAAGAGTGAATAAGATTTGATTCAGATCATGACAAGTCATCCAACCCATGCCAACATGAAAAGTGAAAATAAAATTGATGATGATAATGATTATGATAGAAATTCACCATGGATGTATGAGTTCAACAGGTCTTCTTCAATACTTGTACTCTTTTGTCAGTCATCCTATTTATGAGGCTTAGCATTCTTTCTGCCTTCCTTGGTCTTCCTTTCCACAGGTTCTTTCAACTTGTGTCATTTGACACTTCTTTATCCAACTGTTATTCTTTTTACCTATCATATGATCTTACAAGCCAAGCTGTCTGTTGCAACTAGATATGATAGCTCCTATGTCTAGTTTTTCCTCTCAGCTCATTTGTATTCTGCTATTCATACACACTAGCATTACATATCCAATGGAGCATGCTTGTCTAATTTCTTTCCAGCCTTTACATATTCTTCTCATTCAATTATTTTACCATGCAACATTGCACTTCATACACTAGAATCATACAATCTGCCATTTGCTTAGAAATAATACTTTTGTTGTTAGCAGACTTCATAGCTCCTTGAATTGTTTTCACCCCTTTCTAATGTTAGCTGCCTTGCTTTTGAAGTACTAACCTCCATTACTAATCAAGTGATTTAGGTAACAGAAACTATTACCTACTTCTACTGAGCCTTCTGAGAATTTGAAAGAATTCATTTCTTGGGTATTCTAACTGCTAACCACTCTTGTAAACCTATTGTACATAAAGTCCTTCTTTGTCAGCTTGCTTGTGATTTCACTGCACCTTTTATACACCCATGCTTGCATGTCATTTTTTAATATATTTATTGGGATATGATATCTATAAAAAAACAGTTCTGAGTTATCATTAAGATTTTATCATTGATTCAATCTTATTAATTCTTGCATAACATATAGCCAATTTTTGTAGGAGAGATATATAGTTAATTCAATCAATGTATTACTGATACTTATTTCATCAACTATCAAAAGATGAATGACAGAATTTGAGCTGAAAATATGGAATAGCCTAAGCAAATGGACTGAATCTTTTCCTGTCAACCCACTAGTCAGTTTAGGACATCCATTAAATAAACATTGTTTTTTATTAAGTCTTCTGGAAGATAGTGAATGTATTATAAGTTTGAGATAAAAGTTTTAGAATATTTAAAATATCTGCATAATATTTGTCCTATTATGAGACAATATTGAGAAATACTGAAGCTTTCCATTGTTCTGATTATGTATTTAGATCTACACTGTTTTTCAATCATATTGATCTCCAATTGAAACAGTATAGATGTAAATACTAAAAATGATTTTTTTTTAAGGATGAGGTTAATAGACTGAAAATTTATAAACTCATCAATTCATCTATATTATCTAATTTCTTTTTCTCTTTGGTTTTTATTTTGATAGGCAGGAACTAAGTTTAAGAGCTGACTGCAGCAAAGTTTTGTTGTGTACTAACTACTGCCACAAACTTGAGGTACCACTTGAAAGAACCAGCATAGTTCAAACTGATCCAATCCATGTTGACCAACAACAAGTTCATTGGGCTTTGACTTGGAATTGCCCTTGTTCTTCATGTATGTAACGTGAGATATGTTTCTTTCAATAACTAGTAATAATATATTCCTTTGAAATATTTAGCTATCTTTGCATTTAATGAGGAACTTGAATAAGATAGTTTACTATTCCTTCATTCATTGTTACATGCATTTTCTGTGCTAAACAAGGTTAGACAAATATGTTATTGTGACATTGCTTTTCAGCTGAATGCCCATCTTGACACTAACTGTTACCTGTTTTTTAAGTAAAGAATCTCTCAGTCCACACAGCTTTGCAGGCCCAAAGTGGGCGGACAAGTTACTAACAGGAGAAGTGCTAACAGTAACACTATTTGAATATTGTAACTTTCAAATAAGTGAGTGCAGATGTAAATAAACTAGATACACACATATATGCATATACAAACGCATGCATACATAAACATCTTGAAATGTATTTCTTATTCAAAGAAGGAATCCTTTTGTAGCCAGCAAAGGTAATAGTTTCCTTAGCTACAACGCTTTCAAAGTACCTACCTCTGCCACTAATGTCACCTAGATAAGAAAAGCTATGGACTACTACAGAGCCTTAGAAGCATTTGAGAAAATTTATTTTACTGGTGTCTTATGCTAACTTATTCCTATGCATCTGCTATATATAAGGTCTTCTTCCAGTGTCAACCTACCTGCACCCCTACTACATCTCTTGTGCATCCATAGTTCACACTGGGTGCACAGTATGATATAACATGATTAATTAAAACTAAAGCTGAAGATGGTGGTGGTGATGATGATGATGATGATGACGACGATTCCTAAAATGTTAATGATGATGATGACCTGACAGTGAAATGATGTTAATGATATTGAGAATGTAGATTATCCATTTACATGAGATGTCTAAGATCATCATTTGTATATACTGGGAATTCTATTTAATATCCAATAGCTTTAATTCCTTAACCATCAGAGCATGTAAGCTGTATATGGTTTGCATCTCCAGTCTGGAATCCCTATCTTGCCCAGAAAATCAATTTATTGGAAGCTGTCCAGAGATGTGCAACTAGATGAATACTTTCTTTCAGTCATCATACCTTGAATGCATTGCTTCTCTGCGCATCTAGCAGCAGGCTTAGTAGAAGCCAACAAGCTTATCCACTATCTTTAAAAAAAAATTGGGACACCTTTTTTAATCCAGTATCTCTACCATGCATGGACATGCTTATAAAATCAAATCATAGTGCAGTACCAATGACTTTCAGAAACATTTTTTTCACATTCAGAATTGCTAAAGTATGGAATAAACTTCATGATAAACTACTTCATCAGTTGTCAGTTGTCAGGACACTGCATTCTTCAAAAATTCCATGTCTCTTGAAATTTATCAACACTACTCTTGCTGTATTTATACACTTTTTATGACTCTTTTAATGTTCATGTTTCTATCTTTTGTGGTTTATTCTGTATACTGTGCATGTACTGTTAGCCTTCACTGTTGTCTGCTTTCTGACCCACGTGTAATATATTTTGTAGTGCACCTGAGCACTATACAATAAGCACATTGTTATATCAATATACACTGTTGTAGTTATTGCTGAAATCTATGTATTCAACTATCTATTTATATTTACATAAGAAATATTTTTAAGACATCTTGTCTATGTTGAAATAAAATGAAAATGGTGTTAAACGGAATATACTGCATCTTTTCTATAGTTGATTTACTTGAGTTACTGAAATATTACTTATATTTTCTTCTCTAAAACTCTCTTTGATTAAACTTCCATTGTTACCTATTAAAATATTGTTTCTATTTAATTGTGACAGCTGGTTCTTTGAAACAATGTCCTGCACATGCTTGTCCCAGCCTAACTAAGTGTCCTACACTTTTTGTAAGTAATTAATAATTTTGTTTACACATTATCTGTTGTTCACAGATTTCTTCATTGATTAATTTACACATAGCAAATCAAGCCTATGTAGCTCATCCCTCCACATATTATTGATGTGGGATAGGCTACCGAAATTATTCAGTTTGAAGTTCCTAAGCCAGTAGTTTGTAATATATATGCTTTCCTAGTAGCAGTACATAAGGAAGATGCTGGCAAATATTTCACTTCTTACACTGTTGATATCTTCGTTGAACATCCTTTTATTTGACAGCAGTTATCTATATTAAGTTAGTTGTATTATTTTCAGTTTGAATTGTTTAATGTTTTTTCATACTAGCAATAATCTACAACTGTAAGATTATTGGATACATATACTGATGCCCCTCAATCAACTGGGTCATATTTTTAAAAGCAAACTGAAGAGAAGTTATGTACCTTTTTTCATTGGACAGAGCACATTAAACAGAAGACTTTTTTTATACATAGTCTGAGAATAATACATTTTCATTTTAACTACTCAGCTTTCATACCTGTAAATAATTAAAGTTGATTGTAGATTTTCTTCTAATAATTTACTTGGAGTAAAGTAGCAGTAATGATGGTTTTCAATATTTACCCTAAAACATTGCATTATATAAATCTTTAAACTACATATTTAGTTTTTCTAACATCATATGACTAACTTAATAATTGTTTGATCAACAACATTATTTCTTTAGGAAACACATGTCAAGTGCTTTGACTGAAGCCTTGTTACAAATAATAATAATATTGAAATTTTATACCCTACATTACAATTCTAATCTTAGTGCTATTTTAAACAAGTGAGAAAAAAGGAAGTACAGTCAGTTTCCTTTGATTCATATGCTATTGAAATATTACACTAAACAAAAAAAAAAACATGTCAAAACAAGATAAAAATATATTATGATTTCTGCTGGAATATTCCTCACAATTTCTTACATTTTTTCCTTATATACTTCCATTGCAGGCATCTAATTCTCAACCTCTGTCTACCAAAGAGATACCTACTTCAGAGTCGACTTTAACTACAGTCACAATACCTTCTAAGAGAATACATATTGATAGTAACAATACAATTTTGGATAGCATTCAGGGAAACCCAAATCTTCCTCAATATGGCATGTGTTTTCAGGCAACTATATTACGTGTGTTTTTGTTCAAAAACTATGAAGAATCCTTGGATGATGATAGCCAACAAGAAGTTTTAACATGGTTTGTTGATGGGTTATTCATAAATTGTATAGTTGCTATAAAAAAACAACTTATCTTCAAAACTTCTGTATGAATAATGAATATATATTGCAACCAGGATAAAGTTGGGTTCTTTGAAAAAATATGTAGATTGTTAAACTAATTGAAATATTTTGAGAGGTTTATGACACAGTTTCATGTAACATAAGAAGAAAACTCTGTGGTTACATTTTGAGGAGTATTCAATCAAATTTACATAAATATAAGGAATCAGATATTCTCTTTTATATTGATAAGGATTTGTTAACTGAAACCAAGATGACTAAACTTTATTAAAATAACCTTTTAAATAGCCATCTAATAATTAAAATTAATATTTAAAATTTGATTATTTCAGTTGGTCTGTCTTAGTTGAAGATACCCAAGGCACTGTATCTTTGGTTCACCTACCAAGCAAGAATAGTTTTGATAAAGAAAATCAAATTGTCCCAGATTACTATGCTGTCAACTGTATATGGAATTTTTATGGTATGCGTGTGCTTAGCCGTGCTAACCGACACAGGTTAAGAGAACTATATTAACTCTTTTTCAAATATTTATTTAAATTTATGTCATCATTTTATCAATAATAGAATAATAATTTGTCTTTAAGCCAAAAATCCAATTTTTCTAGTTTAAAGATATATTTTCCTCAAAAGATCAATCCTAAGCATATGACTAAATTCAACTTCCACAGTTTATATAGTTCAGAATCCATTCTTTCTCCACACAACTGTTAATAATAATAATAGTAGTAGTAGTAGTAGTAGTAGTAGTAGTCGGTGGCAGTGGCGCTACTGCCACTGTCAGCGTCATTTAACGTCTTCCATGCTGGTATAGATGGAATGGTTTGACAAGAGCCTGCCAGGTAGAAGCCTGCACCAAATGTATGTGACTGTTTTGGTAGGATTTTTACCTAACATCAACCATCTTGCAGAGTGTAATATTTAGTATAATCTGCTGTAGTTTAAAATGATAAACTGCCTGTTTGAAGCCTTATTACTTTATGCAGTATCATCCACAAGTTCAATGTCCATGCATATGACATAGCTTTAACTTATTATGAGTTATGTGTTCACTTATCTTTGGTATATGTATGAACCAGTTCACTATCTGATAGAAACTATTCATTGGTTATTTCATCATTGATAAATAGATAACTATATATTTAACTAACTACATATATATTTTGTTTTTTAGAGAACCAGATCTTTTTTCAATTATTGATACAACCTGGGTTTGTCCACAGATTCCTACTGAAACAGAAAATGAAATTGTAGTTTGTACAGTAAACCAGGAAACTCAAGTTACATCTGTTGCTAAAGTAAGATATTTTGTTGTTTGTAAATTACCTGCATATATTTTATTTAATGCACATGAACCAGAAAGCACCATTCAACTGATTCACAATGGCAGATACAGGAATTCAAGGAAAAATTACAAAAAAGTGTGTTGGATGAGTGAAATAAAAGCATGCTAGATAGACTATATTACAACAGGCACATGCTGAAAGTAAACCCATTCACCCAGGCTTTGTTCACCAATCTCACTTCCTTTCAGCAAATGTACTGGAGGATAACACCAACTCCACCCTCACCTTCCACTCCAAAAAGTTAGTGAGGGCCAAAGATAAAAGTGTCTGTCTTCACTCCTTTCAGTGACATCCACCATACAATCTCTTTTATGTAGCCACCAGACAAGAAAACTGCTTTCCTTTCCCATGCAAAGGAAGGTTGTGTGGCAATCTTCACAAAGAATTTGGCTAATAGCTGAATCTGTTCTTTGTGTAACAAAAGTTATTCAATAAAACTTCATGAGTGCACAATCCTCTGGCATTGAATGAGTACATGCAGAACAGTTTTGTCACTCTCCATTCATCATGCAAAGACTACCGTTTACTTAAGCCCTTAGTAATAGTAATTTTATAAGCAATGTCGCTGTGGAGACTTAAAGAGAGTTTTCAGTCAAAGTAATGGAATCCTGAATACAGGATTGAAGCTAGTTTGACTGATCCAATATTTTTGTGTCTAGAAGATATTGTATCCAAAGACAAGATGTTTGCATCTATCTACAAATGCACATGAATGCACGTATGGGTACACACACAAACACACACTATTGTCAAAGTGTCATATCAATGTATTTAAACTGTCATCTTCAGAACACTCCAGGATTTTGCTATGAAATTGGCCCACAGGATACTTCATTTACAAAGTCTGGCTACTTACCTGCTCCAGTCACAATACCTTGGACCATGTCAAAACTTGATTTAGTTACACTGAAAGATTTCCAACAAAAGGTTTGTCATCCACTTTTATAAAAATTAATTTTATTAGTATATAATTCATTTTTATAAACTAATAGAAAAATTACCCTCTAAGCAGTTTTCTGATAGTCGTTATACATTACACAGACACACATATTTGTCTATGTGTATATACATGGTCTGATCAATAAGTATCCAGACTTGCCATTGTAATGAAGCTAAAGCATGCAGAGTGAAGCCGCTTGACATAGATTAGCCTTGTACTCTGCTGTGCATGTGCACTAAGTTTTAACATTCTAGTTCACTTCTGCTGTTTACTGCAGTACTCGGAAGGAAGGTGTGTAGTATGTGATCGTCACATTGACTATGATAAAGTTGAGCAGAGAATCTGCATCGAATTTTGCCAAAAGCTTGGCGATATCTGCTCAGAGGCCTATGCAAACTTTGAAAAAGTTTTCATTACTCTCAACCCACTCAAAGAGATTTTGTGCAACTGAAACCTGGGTGTCTTTTTGGTCAGCTGAAAGCAGTTTTGGCAGACATGCATTTCGTACCCAAATCTGATAAAGGACTGACCTGAATTGTAACTAATCTGCACATCCTGTGATAAATTACGGATGGTGATTCTATGATTTCCCCTCACAATTGCACACACATCTGTGATGTTTTTCTCAGTTCTGCTGGTTGTGAGTCTCCCAGAATGTTCGTCAATATCAACATTTTTTCGGCCATCTTGGAAACGTCTGAACCACTTGTACACTTGTGTGCAGCTCATACACTTTCTGCAACTTTGTGTAGGCCTCTGAGCAGGTATTGCCATGACAACTTTCTCTGTCATGGTCAATGTGACGATCACACGCTACGTACCTTCCTTCCAAGCACTGCTGTAAACAGCAGAAATGAGCTAGAACGTTAAAACTGTGTACTTGCACAGCAGAGTTCAAGGTCAACTTTTGCCAAGCAAGTTCACTCTGTGCTTTAGCTTTGTTACTATGGCAACAGTTTGGATACTTATTGATCAGACCTTGTATATATGTTTATATGTATGCGTGTATATATGTATGTATGTAATGTATATATGTAATGTATATATGTATAGCTCCATAAAGAAGTGCCTATCTCTCAAAGTGGATGGAACACATAGAAGTGGGAGACCCATGAAGACATGTGATGAAGTACTGAAGAATGACCTCAAGGCACTGAAACCTTTCTGGCAAGATGACACCTTGCTATACTCAAGAAGACCCGTACCCCACAGTAGAAGGGTTAGGAGCAATCCTTCTGGTTTTGTAAAGCACTCCTGGCAGTGTCATGTAAAAGTGCTTGTGTGGTGCCACGTAATAGCACCTGTGCGGCAACATGTGAAAGCGCCCGTGAAGTGTCACGTAAAAGCATCCAGCACACTCTGTAAAGTGGTTGGTGTTAGAGAGGGCATCCATACGAAATCAGGCTTGAGTCTGGTGCAACCACTCCCAGCTTGCCAGCTCTGGTCACACCGTCCAACCCATGCCAGCATGGACAGGCACGTAAAATACACCATTTCGAGCGTGGCTGTTGCCAGTACTGCCTGACTGGCCTTTGTGCCAGTGGCATGTAAAAGCACCCACTACACTCTCGGAGTGGTTGGCATTAGGAAGGGCATCCAGCTGTAGAAACTCTGCCAAATCAGATTGGAGCCTGGTGTAGCCACCTGGTTCACCAGTCCTCAGTCAAATCGTCCAACCCATGCTAGCAGGGAAAGCGGACGTTAAATGAAGATGATGATGATGATGATGGCTCTCCGGCTTACCAGTTACAGTCAAACCATCTAACCTATGCCAGCATGGAAAGCAGATGTTAAATGAGATGATGATGATGATATATATGCAGGCATTATAAGAAGTTTGTTTCCCAACTATATGGTATTGGATTCAGTTTCTTATATCTAATACCTAATTGTTTTTTTCTGATTTATTTTTTAGTTAAAAAAATTATGAAAATGTGTATTATAATTTCCCTTTCAGTACTTAAAATTTATGTTGTTTGCTTAACTGAGATGCTAACGCACCCAATTATTCTTATATTTAAGTTTAGTTTCTGAAAACTTTTTTTGAAACATGTTAATTACTGTTGGTAGAATAAGTACTGTATTTATAACATAACAAAAGGTGACTTAGAAATTTGAATTCTAAACATTTTAGATCATTGATTTGGCTTTTATCCGGACTCACCACCTGCTATTACACTAATTGTTCATTGCTTACCATTTCTGTTCTATAATCAGTCAACCATCATATGTTTTTCCTTTAGCTAATATACTTATTGTTTCCTGTGTCTAAAAAAAAAACACCTATTGTGTATTAATGGTATTTGTTTTTGATATTTTGAATCAGTTATTTTGATGTATTTTTAATGTAATTTTTCCTTTATTAACTAAGGATTTTATTATTTCAGGTTAATGAATATGTTGGTCAAAGACTGACTTTTATAGGAAAATTGGTTTATAATTGGTCAAAGGTTAGACATCCAATTACTCACACACACACAGCTTTTTGTCTCTCTACCTCTGCTGATTTTTCATTTTTATTATCATTTGTCTCTTCTTAAACATTTATCTTTACTTCATTCTCATTCTTTTCAAATGAATATTCCTCTAAATTCATTTTAACATTGTGCATCTACCATAGTCTATCATTATCAATGCTGTTATAAAAGCTTTACACTATTGGTAAAACAATTGGTTTCACATGGGCCCAAATTATGTTCCTATCGAACTTAATACACCTTTAAAACCAGATTAAAATTGGTATTTAAAATACTGTCTTCATTACATTATATATGTACTTATATAAAAAAAAAATAATTTCAAAGTTAATTTTAGTCATTAAAGTCTAAATAAGTAATTACTTAGTTCTAAAAATTTATAATCTTATTAACTTTATCTTTAGGGATGAAGTATTTTCAATATTTACATCTGCACAACATTTCAATCAATTTAATTTCTGTTCATCATCAGTTCTTTCAAAACCCAGAAATGTAATGAAAATATAAACTATAACAAACCTTTTATCTGTTTTTTTCTGATGCAAATAGTACAAATTTGTACATGCCTGTATTTTACAGTGTGAGGCCGATCAGAATAGTTGTTCCATTGATAGCAGTGGAATACTGTATGTTACTGATTCAAGTATAAGCAGTGATGTGCCAGGTTTCAACTATATTACTATTCATTATCGAAAGTCTTTCATATTACCTAGTCAGCTATCTACTGTGGTACTTATCAAGGATGTACTAATTCAACAAAGTAAGTAAGAAATCATCCTTATTTATTTAGTTTATTTAATTAAATGAACTGAAATAATATTTCACTTGCAGGACCCGTGAATATTTCATGGAATTAATGGTAAACTTATTGGGTTATTTCTGAAAACTTTATCCAAAAATCCTGAAAGCATAACATGTATTGTGTCTGTATCAAAAGATAGTCATTCATCTGCTAATCATTGAAAAGTGAAGGAAATTGAAATATGATGGTTACTTAATGCACTTTATATATACACTTTATATACTTTATACACAAGTTTATAGATTTAATACACAACACTCTCCCTCTTTGCTTTACCCTCTCTTTCTCTCTCTTTTTTCTTTCACTCTTTGTCTTTCCCTTAACTAATCACATGAAAGCATTACAGATGGGCTAAGTAACAGAGGAAAAAAACTTAGTTAAAAAAAAAGAAAATATACACATTTTATTCACCTGATTAATCCAAAATTGAGTGTGAAATCTATTAGTCTTGTATTGATTCATTTTTTTACTATAAACAGAAATTAGGAATCAGTGATGCCAATTGTATGGAAGTTATATTGAAAGATGCAAGTGAGGATGAATTCCTTTTCTCTTTTTCTTTTATATATTTCTCATGTGATATGACCAATAGAGAAACAGTTAAGAAATCATTGATTGATAAGCATAAAAATCACAATTGTATAATTACAGAAATGCTTTTGCAAAATTTTCAGCAGTTCCTTATGAGCTGTTTATTATCCAAGCTAAAAACAAAATCATTCAAATACTTGTTTCATTTCATATTACCAAATAGTATGGGTTTTCTTTTAGGAACCAGTCAGGGAGCACTGGCGACAGCCATGTTCGGATGGTGCTTTTAACGTGTCACCGGCATGGGAGCCAATCAGAGGGCACTGGCATCGGCCACATTCAGATGGTGCTTTTTACATGCCACCAGCATGGGAGTCAGTCAGGGGTACTGGCATCAACCATGTTTGGATGATACATTTTACATGCCACTGGAATGGGAGCCAGTTAGGGGGCACTGGCCACAGGTACAATTTTGGTTTTACTTGACTCAACAGGTCTTTTCAAGCATATCATATCACCCGACACATCAAAGGTACTTTTTAATGGGCCGGACATGCACCATGGCATTGGCCATGGCTGCGATCTCACTTTAGTTGCCGGTTCTTCTCAATCACAGCATATCCCCAAGGGTCTTGGTCTCCTGTCATTACCTCTGTGATGCTCAATGTTCAAATGTCATGCTTCACCACCTTATCCCATGTTTTCCTGGGTCTCCCTCTTCCACAGGTTTCTTCCACAGTTAGGGAGTGGCACTTCCTCACACAGCTATCCTCATCCATACCAGTGCAGTCATCTCTCTTGCACACTACATTTGATGCTTCTTAGGGTGCTCACACTCTGTCGTGTATGCACACTGACATTACACATCCAGCAGATCATACTAGCTTCATTTTTTTCAAGCCTATGCATGTCCTCAGCAGTCATGGCCCATGTTTCACTGCCATGTAGCATGGCAGTTCACACACATGCATCATACAGTCTACCTTCCATCCTGAACGAGAAGCCCTTAGTTGCCATCAGAAGTAGGAGCTCCCTGAACTTTGCCTGGGCTATTCTTATTCTAGCCGCTACACTCTCAGAGCAACCATCCCCACTATAGACTTGGTTGCCTAGGTTGCGGAAGCTATCAACTATTTCTAGTTTTTCCTCTTGGCATGTGATGGAATCTGCATTCTATACATCTTTAATGTTTATTGCCCCTGTGCATCTGCCACAAAGAAAAACTATCTTCCCAGTTAACCTTCCTTTGATATTGCTGCACCTTTTATGTGGTCATAGCTTACACTAGGTACATCGTATGGAGTTTCTACCCACACCTTTTCTACAGATCAAGTAGGGGTTTGTGATTTGTCAGCCTTCCTACTTACTAAGACTTTGGTTTTTGCTAGGTTAACCCTAAGGCCCTTTGATTTTAAACCTTGCTTCCACACTCTAAACTTTGTTTCTAGTTTTAGCAGCAACTCGGCTATTAGAGCAAGGTCATCAGCATAGAGGAACTCCCAGGGGCAGCTTGTCTTGAATTCCTCTGTTATTGCCTAGAGGACAATGATGAATAAGAGAAGGCTGAGGACTAATCCTTGATGAACCCCTACTTCTACCTGGAATTCTTCACTATACTTATTGCCAACTCTCACCTTACTGACAGCGTCCCTGTACAGGGTTTGTACAGCTCTTACCAACTGCTCATCTATCCCCAGTTTCCAGATAAGGGACTCAGGGACTCTGTCAAAGACTTTCTCCAAGTCAACAAAAGCCAAGTACAGAGGTTTATCTTTGGCTAGATATTTCTCTTGCAGTTGCCTTACCAAAAATATAGCATCAATTGTGCTTCTGCCTGGCACAAAACCAAACTGCATCTCATCTAGGCTAACTCTCTCCCTAATGAGTTGGGCTATGACCTTCTCTGTAACTTTCATCACCTGATCCAATAATTTGATACTCCTATAGTTATTTCTATCTAAAACATCACCTTTACCTTTGTAGCAGTTGACTATGATGCTGCTACACCAGTCATTGGGTATGACTCCTTCATGAACTACCTGGTTTACGATGCAGGTGACAAGACCATAACCCACACCGCCAGCTATTTTAAGCATCTCAGCGGTGATTCCTGATGGGCCAGGGGCTTTCCTTGTCTTCATATCCTTAATTGCTTTATCTACTAGGGTACTGTAGATTCGGGTAGTTGGCCCCCTCAATTGAGTCAACCTTCAGCAGACGTTCCTCCTCTCATTCATTTTCCACATACAGAAGTCTTTCATAATGGCATCTCCAAGCCTCTTTCTTTGCAGAATCATTAAACGCAAGGGCACCATCATCCATGCAGACACATTTCTCTCCTATGAAATCACGGTTTTTTTCACACACTGTCTTGCAATCCGAAATACTTCAATTCTTCAGTCCTCATTTCGCTGAACATTGGGCTAAAGGGCTAAATTATTAATTTGAAATTGATCATTTAGGAATACTCTTGAACTGGCCAGGAAAAAGAATTATCTCCAATGGAAAGACTTCTTTTTTTCAGACTTTACAACTTTTTATTTAAGCAAAGAGCTTAATCTGATTTGGATAGTACTGTATAAGGATGTTTCTTTAAAATGTTAATCTCTCATCTATTCAGCGAGAGAAATACTTCTTTTTTTGACTGATAGCTGAAAGTTAAAATTCTGCCATATTAGGTACATATTCTGCTTATTTTAGAAACGAGCAGAATAACACATTTTATGTAGTAGAATTTCAACTTTTTACTTTAAACCAGCTTGCATCAAACTTAACCATTCTACCATACAGTATAATATAATACAGAAGCCGATTGTTCAAGAAGACAGCTAGTTTGCTGAATTAACTCAAGCATATTATTGGTATTTATTTTAATCCTGGAGATATGAAAGGAAAAGTTGATGTGAGCAAGATTTCAAATGTAGTATGAATGGAGAATTACTGTAAAACACTTTTTCTGATTCGCTGTTATTTTGGTCGTATTCACCATTTTTGTGATCAAACTTTTATTATTGGTGTCATTTAATGGTACATGGCTAACTTTTGTAAGGGAGTGGTATAGTTAATAGAATCAACCAGGTATTATGTAAGAGTTATGATAGAGAAGTCAATTCTAGCATGATTTGAACTCAGAAAGCGATGGAAAGCATTTAATTTGACACACTCGTTTCTCCCAATTCTCTAATCTAAATTATAATATATTGTAAGTGATAAAGTTTATTTTCAGAAAATTTTGCAATAGTAGACAGATTCAGTCGAATATGGACTTGGCCTTTGCCTGATCATGTGACCCAACAACTCAGTACAAATGTTAACATTGATATTGCTGACAAATATCAGAGCATAAAATTGTCACTTCCAAATTTAAAGATTGATTCAAATGTTTACAATTTGGTCAAAGTTCAAGGTAAGTTTTTCTTGCATTGTATAGCTTGCATATTTTTAGATATTTGTTTATTCATTTAATACTTATGTATTTTAGGAAAATCAAAAAAAGCTTTTAAATGCTAAAACAAAACAGGGTTTTGACATACTTGAAAAAATTCAGTGAAAAAGAAAATAGACACATACATGCTTATTTAGCTGGTACGTGTGTGTGTGTGTGTGTGTGTTTTTGTAGGTTTCTATATATGGAAAATAGCTTTTCTTTTAAACATATGTTTAAAACATGCTCTAGCTTTGTCTTTTCTCTTAATTTTTTTTTCCTATTTCTTTATGAGTTCCTTCCAGTTTGTTTCAAACAATGAGGTTGCAAGATCTAAACGGTGTAGAAATGTTGATTGCTCTAAGAACTTTATAGTTCCAAGCAATGTGTAAGGAATCAAGAAAGAAATATGAAAAAAAAATTATATATCTAGAGTACTGAACACCTCAATCCTTCATGTGTAGCCACTGCTATAACTGGGACATGTAAAGACATGCTCACAGAAAGGACACCCTTCCAAAAGGGAGACTACAAAAGTGAATAGCAAGCAGTGAAGTTTCCTGCTAGTGTCTATCATCAATATGATCTTCACTTGGTGTTGAACCACTATTTTTCTTCTTCAGTCATGCACTGATCATGATGTAGATGGACATATATTGATACACATATATTTACTAATACAGGCTTATATACACTATTTAGCATGAAATGTAGTCATAAGAAGTAATAATATTTATTCATTATACATATATCATTTAATATCCACTTTTCCATCCTTGCATGGCTCTCACAGAATTTGTTGAGGTAGATTTTCTATGACTGGATACCATTCCTGTCACTAATACTCACTTGTTTTCAAGCAAGGTAATATTGCTCCATAGCCAGACATATTTTTCATGGAAAACAGGAAACAAACAACCTCATTTGTATGATGGTGATGGTTGTTTACAATCATCACAGGATGTCAAAACAAGGATACACAAATACCCCACCCCCAAATACATACACACACACACACACACATTTTACTGACTTCTTTCACTTTCCATCTACTAAATCCACTCATAAGACTTTGGTCATCCCAGGGCTGTAGTAAACACTTGCCCAAAGTGCCAAGCAGTGTGACTGAACCTGAGATGATATGGTTGGGAAGTGGGCTTCTTATCCATAGAGCCATACTTGCACCTATACACACACATGCATGCACGCACATGCTCTGATGTGGGATTCTCTTTCACTTTATAAAAACACAAGATATAGTGTGTTGAATTTATTTGTTGTAGAATGCTTTAAAATTTTCTATCAATGTATTAAGGATATGTATGCATTGCATTCTGTATATAATTGCAAAGTGAAATGTAACACTGCTATTGCAACAACAGGCGTGATATACAGTATAGACCAAGATAAAGCAGTTATTTGGCAAACCTGCCCAAAATGTGATAAAGAAGAATTGGCTCTCAAGAAAAATAATGAAGAAAGGTGATTGATTTTCTTTTCACTTATTATAATGTTATGTCATTATGTGTCTGTGCACTGGTAGTGAGCTGGCAAAATTGTTAGCACACTGGACAAAATGCTTAGCAGCATTTCATTCCTCTTCATGTTCTGATTTCAAATTCCATTGTGGTCAACTTTGCCTTTCAGCCTTTTGGGGTTGATAAAATAAGTAACAGTTGAGCTCTGGGGGCAATGCAATCAATTTGCCCTCTCTCTCAAAATCTCAGGCCTTGTACCTATAGTAGAAAGGATTGTGTGTGTGTGTGTGTGTGTGTGTGTGTGTGTGTTTAAAACCATAATGGTATCTTTTAGGCAGCTGATGATGAAAGTATATGCTTGATGTGCTTGTTGTTTGTAAATCTTTTATATCTTGTGTTCTCATTGTTCTAAGTTGTCCTCATGCTCATAGGGTTGGGCAAGGGAGTGCTGAAAAGTTCTTGGCTTTAAGGGTATCACGAAAGACCTAGTTGGAGGCCCAACCTTCCAAGTTTTTTTACAGGGCTTAGAAAAACTGAACAACTGCTGCAATAAGTATGTCATTCTGAGAGGGGAATATGTTGAATATAATCATAATTAACTGATCCTCCTGTATCTTCTTTTACCCAAAGCCAGGAACTTTTCAGCACCCCCTCATACATAAAAGGTGATTGTCAATTCTATTTTTTAGTGTAACCACTTTCTCAAACACAACATCAAATGAAACAATATAACTACAAATTTAAATGTTTTTTAGTTTGGGGTTTTATTTGTTAAATAAATAAATTGCAACTGACTTTTTGTTCTACTTGCAGCTGGCTCTTTTGCTTTGTTTGCAATTGCCGAGTGGATGATACTGTAACACATATAACAATGGAGGTAATAATTCGGTGTCTGGCTTTACCTGGAAACTATCAAGTAACAGTCAATGTAGGTGTTAGCACTTCTGTGTTCCATTTCATGGTACTAAACATTTCAACATCATCATCATCACCAGCACCACTACCACTGCCACCACTATTATTTTTACACCCACTTTTCCAAACTTATTTTCTGTTACTGCTTTCTTAGATGGTTTAGGGATCACACCTCACTCATACTTACATTTTGGACATGGTTTCTATGACTGGATGCCCTTCCTGTCATCAATTACTTTGCAACTAGCACTACAATAAAATGCATCCAATATACTTTACAGAGTATATTAGGTGCATTTTATTGTAGCACTTGCACTAGAAAGGTTGTCTAATCCCAATCATGACTCAAGAGTCCTCTATGCATTACATTGTCTCTGTTCATTCCTTCGTTCAATAGAACCAGAGAGATTACCTCATGTTCCTGAAAAGGTGTAAAGAGAGTCTGCTTTTCTCTTCATTGTATCCTATTGATCATTATTTATAGTGATAAAACATGAATGTAAATATTATTTCTTTAATTTCAAACATAGTGCTTCAAATCAGGTATGTACAAGATCCTGAACCAAAATAGACTATTTCCTTAATGTTATAGTTGTTTAGCTGCAGATCATCCCTGATTGAACAGATTTATGATCAAAGATATTGCACTCAGGGCTATCCTATCTTTTACAGTATGTTTAGGACTACATTATCTAATATGTCCTTTCACTTCCTAATACAGTTAAGTGTTATTTGAGGGAAGTTTGGCTACTATTTATAGCAAGTTGAGCATTTTTTTTTTCAGATACAGTGTACGAAGCACTTTATAATCCAATGTGTTTTCCTTTTTTCTTTAAGATGGTAGGGTATAATTTGAGGTAGATATGACTGCAATTTCTCATGGTTTTGTTTCCATCTAACTGTTTCTCAAATTTTTTTCCTTCATAAAATGAAATCTCTTTTGAATGTAACTCCAGCTGTTAGTAAAGATTAAAATTTCTGTTATTTTACCTATTACTTTTAGCTCCAACAAAAAACTATTGAAGGTTTATTACCAGGAAATAATTCTGGTGATGTAAGTAATATATTCCACTTATTTACCATTAATAATTATTCCATTGTTTTGAAATAGTGATGTTATCAAATTAAAGTAATTATATACAGTTGGCACAAAGTGAAAGCTAACTAATAAATAAGTCAACTTGCAATTAAACCTATATAACTGAGAGTCTTGCCAAATAGTTTACCCTTTACCTATTGCACCAGTTTTTATATTTGTTTGTCAAGCTTCAGTAATTAATTTGTATAAATCAAGATATTTTGTTCCTGCATTCTGCAAATTATACTCTCAACAACTATGGTTAAAGGTATACCCATGTGGTTAAGATATCTGCGTTACAATTAAAAGGTGCTGGTTTTGATCCCATTGCATTGCAACATGGATAAGGGTCTTCTACTATAGCCTTGAGTTGGCCAAAGCCTTATGAGTGTAAATTGGATTGACAGAGAGTGTGCACATAGCAACCTGATGGACTGTAACTATTATTAAGTGGAATATTTAATCCATCAATGAAGCCCTCAGATATCTTTAGTATAGTTTTCTTTGTTGTAAGCATTCAAACCAGTTCTGTTTTCCTTCCATTTCCCCAGCAGTTTCAGAGGCTTTGCAAAAAGGTCATTAGATCAAAAGGGTGCAGTATTGGCATTAGAGCACACTTAAATTATTATTCTAAAAACTAGAGAGGCAATCCCATTTTCATCATATGAATTGTGTTTATTTTAATTATTTTGTTTATTTCTTTTTATCTTTAGGATTATGATGTCTCTACAGTTCTTGGTCAACAACTTGGTCCTCTGACATGTCTTCTGAAAAAGCACAATAATTTACCGAGAAAGCAAATTTCAGAATTTTATCTAGAAGAGATTCAACTCATCTAAGAACGATTAAAATAAAAAATTACCAACATTCAACAGTTACATACAACATTTTGTATTTATCATTCATAATTAGCCATGTATCATTGAATTGCTTCAATAATTTGACATTTAAATACTGTATATTTTTAAACTAAATAATTGACAAATATATCACTTTGCAATGTTTTAAATTTGTTATTTAATATTACAAACATTATGCTCACATCATTTTCACCATGTTTTTCATTCATATTCAAGAAAAATTTATTTTCCTTGGGATCATCCCTCATTCTTGTGGCATTATCATTCACATTAGGTCACGAATGAAAATATATTTTTTACATCATTTTTTAATTTCATTTTGCTTTTTGAGATAAGTAATAAAATTAATCTATTTGCTTTCAAATAAATAATATAAAACATTATCAAAATTTGAACAAAATTTTTAAACACTAATTTTCCAAAATATGTGCTAAAAATATATAATGAAACAATACAATAACAAGAAATTGTTTAATATTATTAGTCTTGATTGAAAAAGGCTTGGTTGGAGGCCCAACCTTTCAAGTTCTTTTACAGGGCTTCGAAAAACTGAAGGATTGCTGCAATAAATGTGTAAATCTGAGAGAGGAATATGTTGAATAAAATCATAACAATGAACTGATCCTCTTGTATTTTCTTATACTCAAAGCCAGGAAGTTTTCAGTACCCCTTCATGTGTGTGTGTGTGTGTATATATATATATATATATATATATATATATATATATATATATGAATATGTATATATACCATTTTGAGCGTAGCCGTTGCCAGTACCGCTTGACTAGCCCTTGTGCCAGTGGCACGTAAAAGCACCCACTACATTCTCAGAGTGGTTGGTGTTAGGAAGGGCATCCAGCTGTAGAAACTCTGCCGGATCAGATTGGAGCCTGGTGCAGCCATCTGGTTTGCCAGTCCTCAGTCAAATCGTCCAGCCCATGCTAGCATGGAAAGCAGACGTTAAACGATGATGATGATGATGATATATATATATATATATATATATATATATATACATACATATATAGTATAGGTTGGATGGTTTGACAGGATCTGATGGATTGAAGGTCCATGTCTTGCTCTAGTGTCTCAATTTTGGCATGGTTTCTATGACCAGGTGCCCTTCTTAATATCAACTACTTTACAGAGTGCTTGGCACATTTTTCATGGTACCAGCACAACAATGGTTGTCTTGCCCTTGACAAGACTAAAGAGTTCTCTCAAGTCCTGCAGTGTCTCTGCTCAATTTATCAACTACTTTACTCAGTGTAGAGTTTATGTTTTGCTATTCAACTTCAAAGAAGGACATAAAGCAGCTGAAACTGCTTGTGATATCAACGAAATGTTTGGTGAGGAAATGACCAGTGAGTGGTCAGCTCAAAAATAGTTTAAACGATTTCACAGTGGATACCTGAGCCTTGAGGATCGTGATTGTAGTGGACGCCCATTTGTCATCAATGATAGTCAATTAAAGACTCATTGAGAAAGATCCATGTAAAATCACTCAAGAACTGGGAAAAGAATTTCAAGTTAGCCAGAAAACTGCATGCGATTGGAAAATCCAAAAAGCTCAACAAATGGATACCATATGATTTGAATGAAAATTAGAAAATGCACAGGCGCAGGAGTAGCTGCGTGGTAAGTAGCTTGCTTACCAACCACATGGTTCCAGGTTCAGTCCCACTGTATGGCACCTTGGGCAAGTGTCTTCTACTATAGCCTTGAGCTGACCAAAGCCTTGTGAGTGGATTTGTTAGACGGAAACTGAAAGAAGCCCATCATATATATGTATATATATATATATATATATATATATGTGTGTTTGTGTGTCTGTGTTTGTCCCCCAAACATCGCTTGACAACCAATGCTGGTGTGTTTACGTCCCCATAACTTAGCAGTTCGGCAAAAGAGACCGATAGAATAAGAACTAGGCTTACAAAGAATAAGTTCTGGGGTCGATTTGCTCGACTAAAGGCGGTGCTCCAGCATGGCCGCAGTCAAATGACTGAAACAAGTAAAAGAGATATGAAATTTGCTCCTTGTTTCTTCTCTGTAACCAGACCAATCCATTTCTTGACCGTATTGTAACTTGTGATGAAAAGTGGATTCTGTACAATAATAAAAAATGTTCTTTGCAGTGGTTGGACCAAAATGAAGCACTGAAACCTCTAAACCTGAGCTCTTCAAAAAGAAGGTTATGGTAACTGTTTGGTGGTGTACTGCTAGATTCATCCACTATAACTTCTTAAAACCCAGAAAAACCGTTACTGCAGAAGCATATTGCCATGAAATTGCCAAAATGAATGTAAAACTGCTACTCCTGTCCCAGATTGGTCAACAGAAGAGGGCCAATCAGTCTCCATGACAATGCTCAACCACACATTTCACTAATGATGCTCCAGAAGTTAAGGGAACTTGGCTACGAAGTTCTTCCCCACCCAGTTTATTCCCTAAACCTTTCTCCTACCAACTACCACTTTTTCACGCACCTTGATGGTTTCCTGCAAGAGAAGGAAATTCTGTGGCACACAATTAAAGGCTTTGGGAAAGTCAGGATAGATAACATCCACCCGTGAATCACCATCAGTGATTTGGGTGGTGTCTTCAAGAAACTTGAAGAAATGTCTACAACAGCTGGAATTAGGGATAAATCCAAATTGTGATGGTTGAACAAGACTGAGAGCTCCAGAAGTTTCAGAGTGTTACTCTGACACAGGACTTCATCAGATTGGTGATGCAGCTAATAAGACTGACTGGATGGTAGTTGACAGGTGATGTGCAATCACCCTTTTTGAACAAGAGAATGATGTTGGAAGAAGAATGAAAGCTGGTGCAAAAGAAAGAACCTGTTACAGACACTTATTCTATGCTGTATTTCTCATGCACACACACACACACACATTATTGTATACATACTATTGTTCATATGAAGGCCTGTCATGTATTGTTTATGTTGCCGCATGCACGCACACACAGTTGACTACCTTAATAAACCTACTCTTTATATATAACTAATGGTTGTCTCTCATTCTCTCGATCCTTGCTGGCACTCGCTCGTGTCTCACATTGCAAGCCCTCTTATGTTATACTACATGTTTTGTGTTGACCGTGCGACGCATTAAAAGGAGCCTTCTCCCGCACGTTGTCATTCTCCTTTGGTTCGCACAGTCGTTCTTTACATGCTTTTGTGCCAGGGAGAAGCACTACTGATGCTATATTCCAGGTAAGGCAGCTACAGGAAAAGTATCTAGCCAAAATAAACCTCTGTATCTGGCTTTTGTTGACATGGGGAAAGCCTTTGACAGGGTCCTCTGCTCCCTTATCTGGTGTTCATTGTGGAAACTAGAGATAGAGGAGTGGCTGGTGAGAGGTGTATAAGCCATGTACAGGGACGCTGTCAGTAAGGTGAGGATTAGCAATGAGTATAGTGAGGAATTTAGTGTACAAGTAGATCCTCATCCCTCTCTTGTCCATCATAGTCCTCCAGGCAATAACAGGAATTTAAGTCAGGCTGCCCCTGGGAGCTCTTCTATGCTGATCTTGTTCTTACAGCTGAATCACTACCAGAAGTACAGAAAAAATTTCAGGTCTGGAAACAAGTTCTGGAAGCAAGGTCTGGAATCAATCTTAGAGTTAATTTAGCAAAGGAAAGCAGACAAATCACAAATCCCTTCATGTAGATGGTCCTGCTTGATATGTAGAAAAGGTGTAGGTAGAAACTCTATGAGGTACAGATAGTGCAAGCTATGGACACAAAAGGTGCAGCAATATCAGAAGGTTAACAGGGAAACTAGTCTTTGTGTGTGGCAGATGCACAGGTACAATAAACACTAGAAATATGCAGAAAATAGACTCCATTAAGTGCCTGGCAGGGATACCTAGAAGTAGTTGATAGCTTTTGTTATCTAGGTGACCAAGTAAACAGTAGAGGTGGATGCTCTGAGAGTGTAGCTGTTAGAATAAGTATTGGCTGAGCAGAATCCAGAGAGCTTCTACCTTTGTTGGTAACAAAGGGCTCTCCCTTAGAGTGAAAGGCAGATTGTATGATGCATGTGTGTAGACAGCCATACTATATGGCAGTGAAACACGAGCTGTGACTGTAGAGGACATGCAAAGGCTTGTAAGAAATGAAGCTAGCATGCTTCACTGATTGTGCAATGCTAGTGTGCATGTACGACTGAGTGTAAGCATCTTGAGAGAAAAATTGGGCATAAGACACATCAGATGTGGTGTGCAAGAGAGTCAATTGCACTTGTATGATCATGTGATGCATATGGATGAGGACAGCTGCATAAAGAAGTACCAATCTCTAACTGTGGAGGGTACCTGTGGAAGAGGTACACCCAGGAAGATATAGGAATGCGACGAGGTGGTGAAGCATGACCTTCAAATGTTGGGTCTCATGGAAGGGATGACAAGTGATTGTGACTTTTGTTGATTTGCTGTGCTTGAGAACACTCTTCAAACCAAGTGAAATTGGAGTTGTGCCTGGTATCTGTGACATGTAACAACATTTGTATAGTGACACATAAAAGTACTCGTGTCAGTGAGACGTAAGAGCACCTGTGCCAGTGACATGTAAGAGCACCCGTGCCAGTGACACGTAAAAGCACCCTTGCCCGTGACAAATAACAGCACCTATGCCCGTGACACGTAAAAGCACCCATGCCAGTGACACATAAAAGCAACCATGCTGGTGACGCGTAAAAAGCGCCCACTATATTCTCGGAGTGGTTGGCGTTAGGAAGGTCATTCAGTTATAGAAACCAAGCCAAAAATCAGACTGGAACCTAGTGCATCTCTCCAGCTTACCAGTTCCAGTCAAAGCGTTTAACCCATGGGAAACAGACGTTAGATGATGATGATCTTATTATAAGATATTAGAATAATATGTTCTTCAACTAGAATATTGAAGGGTCAATGTCAACTAAAGGTGTCAAACATCTGTAACTAAAATCAGGTCAATTGGAATACATTTATGTATGCTCCTGACTTTGTTTCTTCATAACTTTCAGGAAAAATAGATATTTTTCTTCATGAAATTTACTACACACCTCTCCGGTGGCGTAAATTTCGATTATAACGGAAATTGTTGTGAAGAATTTTACGGATGGCGGGGAGATGAGGAGTTGCAGAACATTCACACGAGTCAAACTTGTTTCCTCATAACTTGTAGAAAAATAAGTATTTTTAAATGAAATTTTTCATAAATACCCTTTAGATGGTGTCGAATAGAAATGTATCGAAGTTTTATGAGAAAAAAGAAAAGAAAAAAAATTGTTAGGTGCACACTCAGTCATACTGACATCGGAATAAAATGGAAATTGAAATTTAAAAAAAAATATGTAATGTGTGTCTACATGTGCGCGATACTATCACCAATTATTTAAAATAAAAACAAAACCCATCAAATACCGTTATAGTCACAATCTAGATATTTGTAGAAAATTTCATTAAAAAATAGGGATTTTCCCGAAAGTTATGAAGGAAAAGAGTTCCATGGGGTGGGGCATACTTGTGTAGGTATGCTCTTGATTTAATAGACATCTATAAACATAGACTTTTACCTAGAGAAAATAAAAACATAAAAATAGTTCCATGTAAATATCATCGATTTATATTGAAATTGATTCCCATGTAACATAGCATAGTAACCTTATATCTTCTGTTCCTCTATAAATCAAATGTTTAATTTCATTTTTCATTTTAATATAGAGTTAAGACATCTGACATATTTTCGAGATTCTACATAATTTTCTCTAAAATGGCAGTCCCAACAGTAACTGTTGCATTTACACTGATCTTTGATGTTTTGTAGCTAACATTTTTATTATAATCTGCACTATGTGTAACTTAGCTTGAAGTAATCGTCTTTTTTCTGATTACACTATTTTGTTCGTGTAGATTTATTATATTAGATATTGACGGAAAACTACTGCCAACACAATCACAGGTTACATAGTTTAGAGGACGTTATTTCGTGAATTCTCACACCGGAGTATATTCTATAACTAACATTCATAAAAAAAATATTACAAGGATGAGTTTTTCAATTTTTATTTTCTGTATTTGAACTTTTAAATAGTAAAATATATAAACATTCAACTTTCATCATAAAGTATTAATAGTATTAATTATATTTGATCTACTTTTTTAAATGACTTACCAAAATATAACAGAAAACAATACATCACGAAAATAAATATCGAATTTTTTATTTCGTCGATTTATTGTTTCACACTCCCGTTGGTAGTTAGCAGTTTGTATAAATTATACAGTAAAATATACTATACGTTGTTATAAAAAATGTAATGCTTTGATTTATTTAGTTGTGTTCTGAAATATACACCCACGTCGTAATTGCCATTTTGTATATCAGGTTACAAAGAGAACTAATTTTAATAATTAACTTTTGGATGATTAAAGAAAATACAATTTATTATTATAATTTTTGCACTGGCGGTAGAAAATTATCAGTTTTAATTGCTGCCATACCCAATTTAATTATACACCCATTTCTAGATTACGCAGAACTCTGGTTTCAAGTAATACTTTTTTAAGACGAATGTACCATAAAGACGTAGAAAATATAAAACCAGAAAGTAACTTAATAAATAAGAATTGGGTTTATTTTGAAAAGCATATAGCAACAAATAACTTCAATTAATAATTTTATTACAGAGGCACAAAGGATTTAAATTTAATGGGAAGGTAAGGGTGAATGACGTTTCAAAAATGCCATTTACCGTCATCAATATGAATATACATAATTCTGATGACAATCATATTTTTTAATATTACGCTATAATAAACGAATTATATTGTACTAGTCCGACACCCGTGACTTTGCTGATGGTAGATGGTAAAATTTTTAGTTTAAATTTTGTTGTGTCTAGGGAAATTCATTATGCCAATATTAACACACGCACTGGTTTAATTCCACTCCTTTATTATTAAATTGGTTAAATATCCATCTAACTAGTCGATTGTTTGTTTAATTTTAGTTTAAAGTTTGTCTGTTTAAAAGATACACACACACAATATATATATATATATATATATATTACTAACTTCAATAGATTTAAACAAAATAGCAACACCAAGAATCGAAACTGGGATGGAAGCGATTGTTTGTGAAGTATAATTGCGTCACACTGTAACCCATGACCTTTAGAAATGTATTTCTATATGTCCTTATAAGGAAATAGCAGCTTGGCATAGTGTGACTATTTCCGTCATGCGGATTTTGGTCGACCGTACATCACCAGTTTAAATATAATCTTCCGCCAGTAATATTTTATACTTACAAAGTATATTATTTAATACTAAAACTCAAGAAATACTCATATTACATTATTTATTATATTTTGAATTATTTTATACTATACTATATAATTAAGTCTGAATAAAATTGCTTTTTAAGGGGAACTATATTATGCGCATGATCTCAGTGATCAGTCTCGTAGTAATAAGAAATTCTTATTGTGACGCACAGTTTGGAGAAATTGCTCATTCTGAATGGATGCTCGGAAAATTTTATCGTAAATTTGGTTTGCTATTTTCACTGTCTGGTAAGACAAAAATGTATTCTGATCTATTAACTTTAATAAAACACTTTGTTCTTAAAATTAGCTTTGTTTTGATTGTTTTTTAAAGCTTTACTCACTTCTTCACAGTTTTTATTTCTTATCTAGCGGATTATGCTGATGTAGTCTGCGCCATCTTGAAAACCGAAGAAATTTGATTATGCTCTCAACTGAAATTGCAAACTACTTGTGGGTTTCTTTCTTCTGGGTAAGCGAAGTCAAGTAGTTGACCCTATAAGTAACCACTTAATATTTAGTTTTGTTTACGTATAAGAATTAAATAAAATTTTGAAATTTCTTGCTCTTAAGTTCTTAAAATAAAAATAACTTTCTTGGTTCCTCGCTGTTAAATTTTCTTTTCACAGTTCAACGGCTGAAATAGAAATTCTTGCCAGTTTGCTGTCTTGGTTTTGTCGTCATGTAGGGAATAATATATACATATAAAAAGAAAAAAAGGACGCTAAGGTTGGCTTTTCATTGCCTCATTATTACAATTAAAAAGAATTGTGAGATAACGTTAAATTTATATTTGCATAACTTATTCACTTGTAACCAAAAAAAAAGGTGGGGAAGAAAACCCCGCATTACTTTTTAATGCTTAGGATTAGCAAATTAGACTACCAAACATGATTATTTGCCACACTTTTATAACCTTTCTTTTCAGTTAATGACTGGACTAAATTCCTAATTATATACATCGTTTTGCCTGACCCAGATTCCTGCATACAGATATCCTACTGGATTTAAAGGTTGGCTTTTCATTGCCTTTTCAGAAATTGACATTAAAAAAAAAACAAGATAATCCCCTTTGGTAAATTAATTTTTCTACAGTTGATTGTTGCTAACTTGGTTTTAAGTCTATCCCAGCTACACAACTTCAGTGCTGGTTTCGTTATTTTGTCTAGTTGAGGCATGTAGAGCCATGCTGTTTCGTTTGTCGGGAACAGCAGAGAAGTTGAATACGTTTAAAATTATAACACATTCGTTTTTATTTTAAATTTTTCAACTCTATTAATTGGTGTATACGTTTTTGTGTAAACATTGTTTCAGCTAGTAGCAATTTTCCAAGTTGCTATCGCTTTGTAGTAAGAAGCCTTTGTGTTCCTAAAGGATCCTAAAGTTCGATATGGAGGTAATTATAAGATATTTTGTTTCTGAATCCCCATCAATAGCTTTTTTCATGGCATTCATTTGTAAGTTTATTGTAAAATGTGTATTAAATATAACCACAAAAATTACAAAAAAATTCGGTCTCCTTTTTTTCGATTTGGTCTTGAAAACATGGCATTACTGTACATCACGTGTATCATTTTAATAGAAACTTTTGATTCCTTATTAACTGAGTTTAAAATAGACCCAGAAATGACCCCCCCCAAAAAAAAAAAATTACTGGAATGAATGTAAAACAATGTGTGGGAAACGAATATGAAAAAATGCGTTTTTTTTTTCAATGAAATTTTATAGAAATACTCTTCAAACAGCATACATTACGATTATAAAGCAATTTGTGGGGAAAATCTATTTCAAGGGGGCGTGAGGCGCGTCAATATCAACCAGTCGAGAAGGCAAATGTAACGGTTAAAAAAAAAAAAAAAAATTACACACATACCAACTTGAAAAGAAATCAAGCAATCTTACGACGTCGTTTTCCTCTTTCCCTCCAACACTTTACGGAAAATGCCGATGTGATGTAAATAAACACATGGTTTATGACAGTGTAAAGTATTTGTCAAAGAACTGGCTCCATGTTTATTTGGTCAATATAAAGATTTTCGCTCGTGAAGAGAAAAAAAAAAAACCCAGCCTGCTGGGTGTTAAAAGAAGTGTAGAAAACGACTATGAAAAAAATTTGCGCTAACGACCCGAGGGGGTGGGGAAGACTTTCGGAAAATTCACAAGATAAGATTTTTCCGTCATGATTTTCGGTATATACTTGTTAACGCCCAGCAGGCTGGTTTATTTTATTTTTTTCTTCACGGGTGCAGATCTTTATAGTGACCCATTTGGTGTGCTGGTGGAATAGCAGCTTGTGCAGGAAAGATGGCAATCTGCCTTTCAAACACACTTTTTAGCAACTGAGACCCGAGAGAATGACTAGGTTGGTAGGATCCGGCTGTTGGAAAATATAATGGGAGAAATGAAATGCCAAAAAGGCAATCTTTCGATGTAGATATTTTGTCATTCCTTCCCAGCTGTTTTAATTTTACGAAATACCATCAAAACAGCTGGGAAGGAAAGACTTCCGCCCGTGACAGATAAAGGTAGCTATATCGAAAGAATGGGACCGTCTGGTTTTCCTCACTTCAGAGTATTTTTTGTTAACGGAGATATTCACACATATTTCAGGAGATAGTTAAATGTTGATACTCGCGGTGATATACAGTAATGACCGTGAAAACTATTAGCATGTTTCTGAGACTATTTTTCAGGCATGTATTTTCTTTGAATCTATTTTAAAGTTTAGCGTGATAACTCGTTTTAGTGCCTATGGGAGATTGCCAAGGTTTGTCTCGTTTCTGGTTTACATGAAATTTCAGTACTTGTTGCTTGTGACTAAACTTACAGTGGGAGTATATTTTTGTAAACATCTTTTTGAATATCATAAAAGCACTAATACGAGGCTATCAAAAAGAACTTTCTGAAATTTTTAATTTGAAGCGCAAGTACTCTACTGATGAGTACCTATCACCGAGATCCGCCTGTAAAATATAACGTGTGAAAGCCAAATTGTGATAGGATCTTGGAATGTTTTCACTTTAACAAACTTTTTCCATTCAGTCACGCTCATGAATATTTGGCAGTTTTTAATAAATGACATACTCACGTATAACAAGCCTAGTATACAATTTAGTATATTCAATTTATACCCAAGTGACAAAGCCAAGTTTTTAATTCTTCGTCTTGAATCGTACTTGCGCTTTTTATGACATGTTGATGACACGTCTTCCCGATTAAGGATGAAGTCATAACATTACTTCATTCCGGCTTCCTCAGTTTTTTCTTTTCAAGGATATTGGGGTGGTTTGCCATTGCCTTCCCCTTTTTAATTACTGATAGAAATTTCTCGGGAAATTCGTGACAACGGTTAAGCACTGATTACTGGTTAACCAATACTGAGAAAAACTGTCCTATTTACGTTCCCACTAATATTGCTCAGAACTTATTTTTGGTAATTCTAAAGATTTCGATTAAGTGATTGTTTTCAACAGATTGGACTTTTCCTCATTCTAAGTAATGAGACTTCTCGTAAATAAAGTAAGTTGGAATAATACACATCCTAGAAAATTTAGAATTTTTTTTCTAAAACTTTTGAGTTATTTTTTTTAACTATCACACTCATCTACATGAAAGCAAGCAACAATGAGTGAAATTGTGTATTCAAATCGTGATTATTTTATTTCCAATTGTCTTATAAATATACGTGAGTTTTAATCTTGGAAATTTTTGTTTGAACCATCATGTTCAAAGTCAGGCAGCACTATTATCTTCCAGGACCCTATGAAAGTGTATTCTCTGAGGTGAAAAGTGGGTGTTATTACAAATGATATCTAATTATTCAACTCGACGCAAGAAGGCTTCACATCCTTACCTCAAATAATGGATGTAAATCTATTGTAATATCGGGGTCACTTCTCCAAATCAAGGGGAGGTAAATGTGATAAAATTCGGTGATTTCTGCCACTTCAATTTTTCTATCAAGCTAAGATGGTTGACTGAACCACTGTCGCCTCTGATTTGACATTCATTCGGCAACCAATGAGATGTATTAAAACATTCCTACCATGCTGTTAGTATAGCTTACAGGTGTGTTAAATCTAATGTTAAGGTAAAGTAAGATTTGAAACGGGTAGTAATAACAAAGTCAGAAGAAAAATGGAAGTCAATCATCATCGTTTAACGTCTGCCTTCCATGCTAGCATAGGTTGGACGATTTGACTGAGGACTGGCGAACCAGATGGCTACACCAGGCTCCAGTCTGATTTGGCAGTTTCTACAGCTGGATGCCCTTCCTAACGCCAACCACTCTGAGAATATAGTCGGTGCTTTTACGTGCCACCTGCACAGGAGCCAGTTCAGCGGCACTGGTAACGACCTCGCTTGAATGTCTTCATGTGCTAGGAAGGCGACGCTGGTAACGATCTTGCTCATTTAAATTTATATGCATAGAACAAAATTAGATGTTAAATGGTTTCGATTACTGATTTTAAAATTCTTATATCTTACTCATACGGTGCGAGAAATTGCTAGTTCTGTGTTGCATTTCTTTTTTTAGCTAAGCATCATATCCTAAATCTTGAGTAATTTCCACCATCTGATTGAACACAAGTCCAGGTACCTGTGATCATTGTCTTACAAATGGGCAGTTCCCTTTTGTTGTTACTTCTGATTTTGTTTTTGTTTCACATTAGCATTTTTCTTCCTTTTTCCAAGATAAGATTTAATCCAAAGTAACATTTGTGGTATTGACTTGAAAGTGTAGCAATAAAAAAATAGTGAACAGCAAATAAAAGAACGCAATTTTACTTAGTAATTTACAACCTTACATCATTTTCAAACTTTTGTTTGTGGTGGTGAGGATATGAAAACCTAATTATTGATGTATTTGAATAATTGACATTCATTTGTAATTACACTCTGATGTCTTGATGAGGTAAACACTTTCAGTGGGTTCTGAGAACTTAATCCTGATTTAAAATCTATTTTGTATTGCTTTTCATTTTTTTTTTTGCAAACGAAGCTTTCTACCACAATGTACATAAATCATATTTGAGACCTTGAGATACAAGGTTTTAAAATTCTTAAGACTTAATGACTTGTGCATACAGTGATATTACATAATTCTGTTCTGGATTTGCAATTGTTTGGGAAGGGTGTTCATGCATGGGTTGGATAACTGATTCCTAACTCAATACCTCTTCAGGTAGAAGGCTTACTGAATATTGACCCTACTATGAAAATATGTGCTGTTCTCTGGACCAGTAAACGGTAAGTATTAGTGTTTGACCTGTGGCACCTAAAAGATTACATATTAGAATTGAGTGTAGCAAAGTAGTTTCACATCCTTGTGATGTCTTGGATGAGCATGATTGACTTGTGATAAATGGTTGTATTGAGTTGGATGTGATTGATTATATGGGGATTTAGCTAGTAGATCACATTTTGTGGCTTTTATACTTAATCATTGGGCTGCTGTAATATTAGGACACTGCCTTTATTGTTTTATTATTCATTATATTGACACCATTGCTTTGATAATTCAATGCAAGGAAATATGTATCCCCTTGGGTGTAATAAGATATTACTAGAGAAATTTTTATAGCACACTAATACACACAGACTGTAAGAATTGGGTAGGAATGAAATTGAACCTGGAACCATGTGGTTTTGAAGAGGACTCGCACCACAGTTATACCTGCACCCACGTTTTATTTGTAATTATCACTTTAATGATATGACACTAAAACCAATGGGGTGGGGTAACTATCTGCTTAAGTTTTTCTTTCAGCTTTTTTTTTTTTTTTATAATTTCAAAAATGTCATCTTTATTGAAGGACCAACCCTAAAGAGCAAATTATGCTCTTCAGTGATCTTCACATTTCATCAAGTGACACATCAAAAGCTTACATAAGGTAAAAACTGGAATTGAACTTGCTTCTTCTTTGCTGAAACACATGAAATTAGACTTGTTAGTAAATCTGACATTTACACTTTTTAGAAACTACCAGGAATTGCAATGTAGAGATGTGCAGGATATTTATTATAGGGCAAGTTTGCATTAGGTTTGAAGATGCTACCATTAGGAACCTAATTTTTTCTATTTGCTTACCTTATATTGTATTTTCACATCTCTTGAGCCTAAATACTTCTTCAATTCATGTCATGTGCATTCATTTTCAGAAATCTGTAGTTAAGCTCTGAAATTTATCAATTTTGAAGAGTATTGGTAAACAATTTTTACATTCAGCCAAAACATATTTTTAAATAGAATTATTTTTAGAATTTAGTGTAATTATATTATGAAGCTAATTCGACAAACTGAGGCTCTTAAATAATCGCAATTTTGAATTGGCACATTAATAATTTGGAATTAAGTGACTGGACAAGATATACCAATTTCTCATATGAAACATTTTTAAAACACTAAGTGTTAAGATTCTTAACTCATCAAATGCAATTCACCTGTGAAAAGAAGAGAAAATGGTTTGCTCTAAACCTTACTTTACATTTAAATATTGCAAGCAATCTAGTTGGAGCAGAGTTGAAGTTTCTGACATCAGTCTTGACTCAAAAGATTGATAAGACATGAAAATTGTTCCTAAATATCATTTATTGCTTTAATAGTCACCTATGCTATGATAACCTGAACAGGTTTTCAAGTATACCTCTAAATTCATTTGATGCAAAATCTGTAGCTATGCACTTTACATATTCAAGTCCACCCTGTATTTGGTAGCTGGAGTTTTAGAGGAATCTTCCCAACCATTCCTGTATTATGTCAATAATCTTGAGTCCCTTTATTTCATGAATTAAAAAAAAAGTTATTTAGGTAACTAATAAAAATCAATTAGGCTGAAACTGAAATTAGATTAAACCTATTGAACTTTTTATGTACATCTTTGAATTTGACATGATAGGAAAGAAGATTAGTAAAGTGGGGATATCTATCAGCTGAATCTCCATATTTTAAAATAGTTTAAACACTTACAATGATACTGCATTTTCTTTCCCTTAAAAAAATTCAGTTCAATATATTCTAGATGTTATTGCATAATATGATTTCATTGCATTTGAGGTTTGGATTCTTTGGCTAAGAGATATGGTTTCCCTGGATCAACCCCAAAATTTGACAAAGGTAGGACTCTTGCCTTTTTAATTGGCATTGTCTTGCATAATTATATTCTTATTGTTCCTTAAATTCATTACAAAAGAAAATGATCTTTTGAATTGATAATGGTTTGATGTTCATCTTAAATTGGATGCTATTTGATAGATGGAAGTAACGTTTGACATGTAAGTGCTGAAAAAAAAATTCTGATGTTATATGCACACCCAGTAAGATTTAAACAGGAAAGATAAATAGCTATAAAATGTAACTGGTTTTGCATTTCAATATAATTTTATTTCAGTTGAGTCTTCATTTATGTTGAACATTCCATATCTAAATTATAGCATGGTGTTTTCTTGCTCCTTTTTTTTTTTTTTTTTTTTTTTTTTTTCTTTTTTGATCATGTTTCTACATTCTTGATTCTCTGCAACAACTACACTGATATGTAGAATATACTTTTTAGTTGAAAGAGGCATCAATGGAAACTGATTATAGGTTTAATATTTTGGCCGCAATTTTATTCAGATGTAGATAAATTGTACTTTACAGTTTAAAGGAAACGTATCACAAAATTTTTGTTCCTTTTTGCTAACAGATTCATTTTAGCTAAAAGGTTTTAAGAGAAACCAGAAATGTTCACCAAGGAACAAACGTGTGAAATGATTTTCCTAAAGTGTGTTTTTGTATTTTTAATTACTTAACTAACTAGCATAGAAAGATTGTGTTAAGTTTTTTTACAAATTTTCACACAGCTTCACTTGTGATTTGAAAATCTTGATTTTTTACTCTTTTGAAACCGAACTGCCCGAGACCAGCCTTAACTCTATGATACAAACTTCCTATTTTAAAGTGAACTAAATTAAAACCTTTTTATAATTTCATGTTAATGTTCCAAACTCTAGTCTAATAATGATAGTTATATTACTAAATCTTTCATGATTATCAGAATTAAAACAAACGCAGTGTATTATTTTCAACAGGAATTTCATAACAAAAGGGTTGAATATTGACATAGTATCTGTGCTATAATGATTATATGCATTGAAATTCACTACACAGTGAATATACCTATAGAACTGGCAAATAGAGCTTACAGAAACTGAATTTTTAATTTGACCAAAAGGCAATATATGATCTATCTTTTCATGTTCTGAAACTGTTAGAGATACAGCATAAATCATCTTAACTTGATCAGATGTATTTGACATGGTATGTGATACAGATCATAATCTAATGATTACTACAGCTGTTAATATATGCAATGGAAATTTGATCTATTATTTCACAGTAAATTAAACTTAAGGAACTAGCAAGTTAAAATAATGCTCTAGCAATGGTACAGCAAAGAAAGTCTGTAGGGGAAACTGGATACTAGTTTCAAATGTTGATCAGAATGCAATCAATATGCATAGTTTGCACATCATACAAACAAGGTACAAATATATCAAGGCTTTCCCTTTTATTCCCATTTTGAGTCTGTTAAAATCTGTGGAATATTTTGTTGACAATGTATTTTTAGATACTGAAAGGTATGGTGTGATGAAATTTTGTTTCTTCATACAAACTTGCAACTGCTGGAAAAAATTTTATTTCAGGTGAGCAAATGAACTACATGGTAAATTGGTGAAAATCAAGTCAAGATGTTAGAAGATACATTGGAGCAAATCATTTCAGAAAGGCATTCAGAATTTGAATTGGAAACAAAATATTATTTTAGTCGGGCATTAAGAAATTTGGATGAATTTTGCTCAGGTACATTGTCTAATCTCAATTACTTATACTACTCTGCTGCACACCCTACATCGGTGTGATTAATAAGGATCTATCAGGCTTCAACCACCATCTCAGTTGTGTTTCTGCTTGACTAGTTAACTGGTTCCATTGTTTTTAACTGACATCACACTGAACACGTTATAGCTTTCCTAAAAACATCTACAAAAAGTGTTCAGAGTGAACATCAATTGCAGTCTGGATGAGATGAAAAGGTAATGATGGCCAGTGTTCTTCCTATAGTATAACAAAAAAAAAATCTGATAGCAATTTGTATCAGATGAAGAGCAGCTCCATAATTTTCTGTGATACATTTTGTAAAAGACATGTCCATATAAAAATATTTAAGATCTTTAATGGTGACTTGAGAATGTTCGAATGCTTGCTTAGTGAGTTTTCAAAATCTGCAAGTTATAGATTTTCAAAATGGAACCATGCAGTGTAGTTAAGTAGGAATGGTTACTAAATGATTTCATTATACTGAATTGGAAGTTTTACATTTTACATTAAAAAAAAAATCAAAAAGTATTGAATTTCTAACAGTTTTAGTAATTTATGCTGTTTACTAAGACATTTTGTGTGAAGTCCCTTCCTGATGCAACATGCTAGTAATCATTTAAACAACAGTCAAAAGAGTTCTAAAGTAAAGGAGCAGCACTGGAGAAAAATCTGAAGCAAATTAGTGGAGAGGTCACACACAAAAGGAAGCCAGAAATATTGGTTTCCTTGATATTGCATGATAGCATCCTGCTGATTCAACAGTGAGTATATTCAGAAACTATTAAGGACATTCAGTATGTTGTGATATTTCTGTTACTATAAAAATAAATACATACAATTTCATTAGAATACTGTTCTATAGTATTCTGTTTCATGAGAAGTTGAAAAACCAGTTAACAAGACAGTTGGAAAAAATTCTGCACTATATGAAAGCTTTTTACCATTTGATATATTTGGGATTAAATTCAAAGTTGTTTGCTTTTGTTTGTACATTGGCAGTGGAGATGAACATTGACTGGAAGTAAAGAGCCTGTCTACCTATCAGATTAGAGGTTAATTCATTTAATCTCTCTGCGTTGAGTGTAAGTCATTCTTTATACAAATATGGTCTTAGCACAAAGACAATTTTATGCCAACTAATGGCGAATGCATTTGTTTCTCTAGACCTAATGGAAGATGTTTTGAGACAGAGAATGAAGTTGAAAATGACAAGCAGGGAACTTCAGCTTTTATAGAACACTTTTGCTTCTTTTTTCATAATGTGGAGTTGTATATGTGAATGAAAATTGTTCTCATGAAATAATTTGGTGATATTTGTTATTGCTGAATGGTTACAAAGTTCATTTAACAGCCATTCTGCATTCCATGCCAGTGTGTGCTTGTTACATGCTTTATATTTTGTGATTTAAAATTTTGCAAGCGAAATGGCTACTTGGTGCAATGAAAGAAAGAAGACATTATACTTGATAAAGTATGCCAGAGCCAACATTTGAGTATGATATAATAATTTGATCTGTCAGGTCCTATCAAACAATACAACTCGTGGCCAGCTTGGATTTTGGTTGTTTCTAAGTAAATGTGAGAGGCATGTTTGTATTAGTTTATCATTGGCAGATAAAATGAGAAGGCCAGTTTTGTGTCTCAGGTAAGCAGGCGTCATCTTCTAGATGAAACCTTTTACATTTTACATTAATTCTACTTACAAATGGTTGTTTGCAACAGTAATAAAATTCACCATAGTTTTGTGCAAGAATCTGATGTTTAGTTTTATAAAAATAGCGTCATGGGTCTATAATGGCTGCAGGGACAGTTACCTATAGAGTAGTAGTAAAGATGTATTTAGGAATTTAGTTGCCAATTTTAATGTATTTCCCAAAGATATTCACAGGTTGGGGTAAGGTCTAAATAACTTGTATTTGTCAATACAAGTTTGTGCTTTCCTCACATAGTTTTGCAGTACAGTTAACATCAGTGTGAAGGGAAAGTTACTATAATACCTGAAATACAACTAGGTAGATGGCAAATAGGGACTGTTGAATAATGAAAGTAAATACAGTAAGATTTCACAATATGGCATGTAGATTTTTCATAAATATGTTTGTTTCACAAAAGGTAGTGATAACAGCATTTTTGGACAGAAACTAGATAGAGGCGATAAAGTATTCGAGGAAAGTTATTAATGTAGAAATACAGGAATAGATATGAAATGTTTTTATCATGTGCTGAACCTTTACAAGGTTCTATGATATGTGCTAATGTAGAATGTTAGTGAAATTGAATTGATATTACAAATCAGATGGTAATTTGTATGGCACACTGATCCGTTTTCTCTCATTGCTTTTTTGCTTTACTTGCAGTGGAAAAGTGTACCCGGGTAATAATTAACCATTTAAATTTCCCTAAAGAAAATATTTTAACATATATTTAAAGTGAAATAAAAAAATTGAGAATAAGTGTGCTTCTCTTTCACGAAGACAAAAGTACTTCGTGTATGTGCATGTTTGCATATTCACTCAATTTCAAAGCCACTTTATTATGTGTTGATAGAAGCAAATTTTACATGAAAGCAAAAGACTTTTTTTCCTAAATCAAAAGTGCTATTGTTTACTAGTTTTGCCATTAGCATGTTTCTGAGTCTCCATCTTTGGCAGATACAACGATGACATGAAGAATCCTAGTGTCGTTCAGATAAGTGAACTTCATTGTATTTAGTTGAAACTAATAGCTATAATGTGTGTGTGTATGTTTCTGAGTATTTTATTCATTGACAGACATGACGAATGTTGGAAGGAAATACAATATGTAAGAAATCAGTTCTTTTTTCCCCCATTTCCTGTCTGTTAACATCTCAAGATATTTGTCGTGTTTACCTGTGCAACTGATTTAACGCTGAGTGTTTTTTCCCTTCAGCTCTGGTATTTTTGAGTTTTGATATGAAGTGTGTAAGAATGTTCCCTTGTGATGACTATTGAAATTAATAATTGCAGATCTGTTTGGCTACATTTATATACTTACTTGCAATGTAGGGAATCTAAAATGAAAATGGTATGGTAGCTTTTTGAGTAATTTTATGGGCAGAGGTTTGGAAAATGGGCTTTGTTTGTTTCTCACGTGATATTTAGATGATGAAATTGGAAATCGTCTTGATACGTGTGTCAGATTGAAGATAGCGTCTATGCAAGTTACGAAGTAGGTCATTTGTTTCCACACATGAAGGTAAAGAAAATATCATTTGAACAGGTCTGTGTGGGGGTAACGTGTGAATGTAAAAATTAAGTCGTTTCTTGTTTGTAGAAATGACGTCCTTTTACTGTGCATGCATATGTTTGTATGTTTCTGTCATTGGCAGATGTGATGACATAAAGAGGTCTGGATAGGACAAAAGCACTAAGATAAGCCCTATTATTTCATTTCTGTTTAGTGTAATTGAGTTGCTTTAATGCTTTTTCTGTAGATATTTGGAGGAAGATTGTACTAAATGTAATGTTTAAATTTGATTGTTTCGTAAGCATGGAAAATAATGGAGATAAGTAACGGCATAGATTGTTGATGATATTTTGTGTTGGTTGTGAACTTTTCTCTTCTTATGTTTTGGAATTTTTGGAAAATGCTCTGTAAGTGTTTTCAGTTACCTTATTACTATAATGTTAAGTTTTTAAAAGATTGATTGGAAATATTTAGGGCCGAACCGTTTGTTGTTTTTTGTATGTTGTTCTTTGACAGATGCAAGCCCTCCAGGAAAAGTAGGACCTGCAATAAGATAAGAGAAAAGTTTGTTTGTTTGTAGTTAATATCCCTTTGTGTTTTATCTGTTCATTGTATGTATGAAAAACGCTGCTCGTTGTAAGAGGGTCAGTAATTTGAGTGATCTCTAAATTATTCATACATTCTGTTTGCTTTTTATGATGCAATATTTTCTTAACACACATATTTCCGTGTTACAATTTATGTTTCAAAAAAATGTTGTAATTTGTTGTTGCTTACTACTATTTCTTCATTTCATTTCCATTTGATTGCTAGTTAACTATATTGTTACTTAAAATAATTGTGCTCACTTTCAGCATAGTGAAACTTTCATTGAGTTGTTGTTAATATGTAGAGCACAGTGTTGCCTGTGTCTTTCTGTTGTTTTTTTGTTTGCTTTCCTTGCAGTGCAAAAAGCTAAAGTTAGTAAAGTAGAGTAAGTAAGCAGTTTCATTCATTGTTATAAAATGACCTGTATTGTTGTTTGCAACATGCTTTCTATATTTGACACAAAATCTGTAGAGAAAAGAGATGTGTAATTGGCTTGGAGGAGACTGAAGCAATGAAATTCCGGCTGGTAGGACTACATTTTTGCTTTTTATGACGCAATATTTTCTTAACACATATATTTCCGTGTTACAATTTATGTTTGAAAAAAATGTTGTAATTTGTTGTTGCTTACTACTATTTCTTCATCTAATTTCCATTTGATTGCTAGTTAACTATATTGTTACTTAAAATAATTGTGCTCACTTTCAGCATAGTGAAACTTTCATTGAATTGTTAATTTGTAGAGCACAGTGTCGCCTGTGTCTTTCTGTTGTTTTTTTGTTTGCTTTCCTTGCAGTGCAAAAAGCTAAAGCTGGTAAAGTAGAGTAAGTAAGCAGTTTCATTCATTGTCATAAAATGGCCTGTATTGTTGTTTGCAACATGCTTTCTATATTTGACACAAAATCTGTAGTGAAAAGAGACCCGTAATTGGCTTGGAGGTGACTGAAGCAATGAAATTCCGGGTGGTAGGACTACATTTTTGGTTTTTATGACGCAATATTTTCTTAACACATATATTTCCGTGTTACAATTTATGTTTGAAAAAAATGTTGTAATTTGTTGTTGCTTACTACTATTTCTTCATCTCATTTCCATTTGCTTGCTAGTTAACGATATTGTTACTTAAAATTATTGTGCTCACTTTCAGCATAGTGAAACTTTCATTGAGTTGTTATTAATATGTAGAGCACAGTGTCGCCTGTGTCTTTCTGTTGTTGTTTTTTTGTTTGCTTTCCTTGCAGTGCAAAAAGCTAAAGTGAGTAAAGTAGAGTAAGTAAGCAGT
>NC_068981.1:58609471-58609653 GCF_001194135.2 Octopus bimaculoides | reverse complement strand
TTTCTATATTTGACACAAAATCTGTAGTGAAAAGAGACCCGTAATTGGCTTGGAGGTGACTGAAGCAATGAAATTCCGGCTGGTAGGACTACATTTTTGCTTTTTATAACGCAATATTTTCTTAACACATACATTTCCGTGTTACAATTTATGTTTGAAAAAAATGTTGTAATTTGTTGTTG
>NC_068981.1:58604507-58609371 GCF_001194135.2 Octopus bimaculoides | reverse complement strand
CGCCTGTGTCTTTCTGTTGTTTTTTTGTTTGCTTTCCTTGCAGTGCAAAAGGCTAAAGTTAGTGAAATACACTAAGTAAGCAGTTTCGTTCATTGTTATAAAATTACCTGTATTGTTGTTTGCAACATGCTTTCTATATTTGACACAAAATCTGTAGGGAAAAGAGACGTGTAATTGGCTTGGAAGAAACTGAAGCAATGAAATTCCGGCTAGTAGGACTGCATTTTTGCGTGTTTACTCAATGTCAAAGCCACGCTATTGTGTATTGATAGAAGCAAATTTAACATGAAAGCAAAAGACTTTTTTTCCTATATCAAAGGTGGTATTGTTTAGCAGTTTTGCCATTAGCATGTTTCTGAGTCTCCATCTTTGGCAGATGCAATGATGACATGAAGAATCCTAGTGTTGTTCAGATAAGTGAACTTCATTGTATTTAGTTGAAACTAATAGCTATAATGTGTGTTTGTATGTTTCTGAATATTTTATTCATTGACAGACGTGACGAATGTCGGAAGAAAATAGAATATGTAAGAAATCAGTTCTTATTCCCGCGTTTCCTGTCGGTTGTTAACATCTCAAGATTTTTGTTGTGTTTAGCTGTGCAACTGATTTAATGCTGAGTGTTTTTTTCCTTTCTATATTTGTCACAGAATCTGTAGGTAAAAAAGATGGAAGCAATGAAATTCCTGCTTGTAGAACCGCAGTTTTGCGTATTCACTCAATTTCAAAGCCACTTTAATATGTATTGATTGAAGCAAAAGACACTTTTTTCTTAAGGAAAATTGGTATTGTTTAACAGTTTTACCATTAGCATGTTTCTCAGTTTCCATCTTTGGCAGATACAATGATGCCATAAAGTATCCTAGATAATGTAATTAAGATAAGAGAACTTCATTGCATTTAGCTGAAACTAATAGCTATAATGTGTGTGTGTTTCTGAGTATTTTATTCATTGACAGATGTGATGAATGTTGGAAGAAAATGAAATATGTAAGGAATTATTACTTTTCCCCTCGTTTCTTGTCTGATGTTAACATCTCAATATTTTTCTTGTGTTTGCCTGTGCAAATGATTTAACGCTGTTTTTTCCCCTTCAGCTTTGTCATTTTTGAGTTTTGATATGAAGCGAGTAAGAATGTTTTCCTGTCATAACTAATGGAATTAATAATTGCAGTTCCGTTTGGCTACTATTAAATGTTTACATGCAACGTAGGGAAACTAAAACGAAAATGGTTTAGTAGCTTTTTGTGTAATGTTAATTGTAGTATTTTGGAAAATGTGCTTTGTTTGTTTCTCACGTGATATTTAGATGATGAAATTGGAAATTGTCTTGATGCATGTTGCAGATTGAAGATAGCAGCAATGCAATTTATTTGGTAGATTATTGTTTTCGCATATTAAGGTAAAGAAAACATCAGTTGACAGAATGAAAAGCCTTCCAGGAAAAGTATGACTGCCTGTAAAATTAAAGAAAAGCTTGTTTGTTTTCAGTTAATGTCCATTTCCTTTTCACCTGTGTATTGTACATATGGAAATATAACTATTTTAAAGATAGTTTTAAATTTGACATCTACAGGTTTTGTATGTTCCAAGTTGCCTGTGTGATGTTTTCATCTCCTTTTTTTGTCCCTCGTAGTATTTATTTTTGCTTTGAGATGAAGATAGATTTCTTTATGAAATTTTACTGTTTGTGCCATGCCTGTTATTGGTAATATTTTACGTTGCCTATTCTGCCTTGGTTGCATAAATACTCTGTTCACAGAAAAAACCTGAAGGAAATGTATGAAGATGTTGAAGACTGTTAATATTGTCATGCAGTTACATTCAATGAATTAGTGATTGGAAACTGTAATTCTGTTGGTAAGTCTGGGTTGTATGCATTCAGTGTATGTGAATCTCTCTACTCTTGAAGCACTTTTTCCTTTCTCCACTTTTAATGTTAAATATTTCAAGCAAAATCTAGTTTAATGTTGTGGAATATCAAATGTTTGATCTCATTAGAAAAAAAAATTCGAAAGAAAATGCTGTTGTGGATACACAAGTTTTGAAATTGGGGCTTTTGGTTTTGTTAAAATATTTAGAAATGATTTTCTTATGAGGCTTCCTCATTAAAGTTGCAAGAGGTTTGAGTTTGCATTATCTTCTGTTGTCTAGGATGAATGTAACAAATATGTGCAGCAATAAAATAACCAAAGAAATCAAGCTTTGAAAAGAGCCCTCAATAAATTATGTCTCTGAAAGAAAAAAGAAATCTTTACAAGAAAGGAAAGATGTTTTGAGAGTAAGAGTTCCTTTGTTGTTAACCAAACTGTTTATATCTTTTAGGTATATTAAATACTTTGTACACATTTTCTCTTTTCTGATTAATTTCTTTTTATAAGATTTTATATGCATATAGTAATGTATGTGTGAAAACACCACCACGTGGATAAGTTTTGTGGAGGCGTGTGATATGATTTGGGTGTTGGTTTGTGTGTTCAATTCTTTGATTATGTGATGTGTTGTCTTCAAGCAACACTTCACGGATTGACACATTTCATGCTACCTTAGTCCACTCAGCTGAACATGAGGACCAGCAAATAGCAGATATGCCTCTGTTTAGTGGGTATAGTTTGTTACTCATCTGCAGATTAATTTTATGTATTAAAAATTATATTTACTACTTAATGTCAACTTGCGAATACTGATGATTAGCAAGGAAATACATATTTCCTGTTTGATTTTACTAATATTTTTGAAAGTATTTAAAAAATATTTATTTTCTATTTGTAACAACTCCTTTTTCTAGGTATACTGTTACAGGTTGAACAATTGTTTAAAAGTTGCCCTGTACTGAAGTGATCAATTACTTGACGTTAATTATGATTTTGCAGCAATGGAATGGCAGTTGTGGCCTCCAGTGTCTTCTGGTAAACTTTCACTTACTGTATTTTATAAATGCTAATTAAAATTTGCAGTTTTTTTTATTAGCTGCTTTTTTTTTTTACTTCTATTAACTAGCTTATTTCAAATGATGTTTTTATATAAAATTTCCTTGTCTGACTGTGCAGTAGACTTTGATTTACACAAATTTTCTTTTATTTGTCTAGGATGAATTTAATAATCCTGCATAATGATGGAATAGCAAAAGAACTTAAGCTCAAAAAGAATTCTCATCAAAATTGAAGTTTCCAAATGAAATATTATTTCAAAGGAAAAACAGTCAGAAATTTATAAAATTATCTGTTGAATTTAAGAAGTTTTTCTTATGATCACAAGAAGCTCATTATCATTAAAATGTCAGTTATTTCAATAGCTAATTAAATTGCACTACTGAAACAAAATTTAGCAAAATTTATGAAACACATTGTGGATATATACAACCAAAATAATTGAGTGGTCTGGAAATGAGCATAACTCACAAACGTAAAAAAAAAACATATCAAAAAGTGCCAAACAAATATTTTAATTTTATTTATTGGAATTGTACAAGTGATGAAACTATATGAAAACTGAAAAAATCGCTTTGCCATAATTACTTATCAAATCTTCTGTAGGCATCTGGATACTGATAATCTACTCCATGTATGATAAAACACTCGATACTATTATGAATATAGTTGTCTATCATGTATCTAAATAAAAAAAAATAAAAAATTTTTCAATCAGATTCAGATGTAATTATTTATCAAATCTTATGAAAAGCTTGATATGGCTATGTCTACTGAAACCACCCTTACAGAATAGAATATATTCTGCAGACTCCCTTCTCTGGTATCAGCAAAAATTTTTGTTTTAAAACATTTTCTAATTAACATCCAAAATAAATGCTGTTTATGATGTAAAAATAATTTTTTTATGCTTAAAAATACAATTCTTATATTCTTTTGGTGGTTTTAGTCATTGGCCTGTTTATTTTTATTGATCTCTCCCAAAATAACCAGGTGTAAGATTTAACAATCAACATGGGACAAACAAATATTTTAGTCCAATGCACTGATCCTATCATCCAATGTCAATATACATGCACATATAAAATTTTGTCCACGGTTCAACAGTAGCTGAGGGGTCTGAGATTCTCAGCTTAAGCGTGGTGTGTGTGTGTGTGTATATATATATATATATATATATATATATATATATATATATGCCCTTCCTAGAGCTAACCACTTTGCAGAGTGTACTGGGTGCATTTTTTGTGGCACAAGTACTAGTGAGGTCACAGTGTAAGTTGCAACACTAAAGAACTCTCAACTGAGAGGGAGGATAGTAGAGAAGGTGACTTTATGTTAGGTGTTGGCAAGTTCAAAGTATGATGGAACAGGAACTACTTTGTTTTAGAAGAGATACATGCATGCAATTTCTATCAATGGTAAAAGACACCTGCTCTAAGTGTCGTATTGGGGAAATGGTTCATAATTGTTATTGCAAAACCCATATTTTATATACAAAATTAAAATTTTAATAAAATGTATTGCAAACCAGAAAGTGTGAAATAAAGCAAAAAAATGAGAAATATAAAATTTGAATGCATATGCAACAAACATCATCATCATCATCATCATCGTTTAACGTCCGCTTTCCATGCTAGCATGGGTTGGACGATTTGACTGAGGACTGGTGAAACCAGATGGCAACACCAGGCTCCAATCTAATTTGGCAGAGTTTCTACAGCTGGATGCCCTTCCTAACGCCAACCACTCAGAGAGTGTAGTGGGTGCTTTTACGTGTCACCCGCACGGGGGCCAGTTAGGCGGTACTGGCAACGGCCACGCTCAAAATGGTGTCTTTAATGTGCCACCCGCACAAGAGCCAGTCAAGGGGCACTGGCAACGATCTCGCTCGAAAATCCTATGAAGGCCAGTCAGGCGGTACTGGCAACGGC
>NC_068981.1:58585428-58602376 GCF_001194135.2 Octopus bimaculoides | reverse complement strand
ACCACCACGTTACTCTGGGTCGAGAGGGGACTTTACACCAGCCACAGATCTGGTCGGTGGCTCTCAACAGGTTGTCCCGCAGAAATCTCCAATTGTCTTCCACGTTGTATGATGCTATATCCCCTTCTATTTCGTCAAATGCTTCAAGTAACTCGTCTCTAAGTCTCTGTCCATTTACAGGGTCTTTAAGCTTCCATACCCTTCTCCTCCAAGTCGGTCTACTTCTGGGCACCCATATTGCCTTGATCTTGAAGTCGCTGACTACTAATCTGTGTTGGAGTGTACATTCTTCGCCAGGGAGGGTTTTGGCATTTACAAGCCTCCCTCTTTCTCTAATTCTGGCGAGGATGTAGTCGATTTGGCCAGAGTGTCTCCCGGATCGGTAGGTGACAGGCAGGTTTCCAGAAGTTGGTATTGCAAACCATAAGATCGGTTGCATCACAGAACTCCAGCAGTCTGGTTCCCTCCTCATTGCGGGACAGATCTGATCGGTGGCTCTCAACAGGTTGTCCCGTAGAAACCTCCAGTTGTCTTCCACGTTATATGGTGCTATATCCCCTTCTATTTTGTCAAATGCTTCGAGTAGTATGTCCCTAAATCTCTGTCCATATGCAGGATCTTTAAGCTTCCAAACCCTTCTCCTCCAAGCCGGTCTACATCTGGGCATCCTTTTTGCCTTGATTTTGAAGTCGCTAACTACTAACCTGTGTTGAGGGGTACATTCTTCGTCAGGGAAGGTTTTGGCATTTACAAGCTGCCCTCTTTCCCTATTTCTGGCGAGGATGTAGTCGATTTGGCTAGAGTGTCTGCCGGAACGGTAGGTGACAGGCTGGTTTCCTGAAGTTGGTATTGCAAACCATAAGGTCGTTTGCATCACAGAACTCCAGCAGTATGGTTCCCTCCACTTTGCGGAAACCGAAGCCATAACCTCCATGAATGCCATGGAAGCCCCCTGCATGACGTCCTACATGACCGTTGAAATCACCAGCTACAAGGAGAAGGTCCCTGTCATTCGTTGATGGTCCAAACGTTTTGCCCAATTCTTATTTTGAAGACTATTGTAGGTTTTTCAATTAATTTTATTGTATAGAACAATGATGAATGATAACTATGAATGAAACAATGATAACTATGCTTCCAACTGCTCACCTTTTTTATCAGATGTTGCAGTAGTGGGGCATCCAGATCTGGGTGCGTTTACAGAGCCCGTTGTTTTGAACTTGTTAACTAGTGACTGTTCCTGCCCTGAACTATATTATATGAAATTCTTCATTGAGACAATGACTTGCCTCAGCTACATTTGAACCACACTGATAGTAGTGTCGGACAGCAGCAATTTGTTGATTCCAATTCAGTCTAAAATCTGTATTCCTCAAAAGCCTTGAAGACAAACCTGCAATAATACAATAAAATAAAAATCAGGTGAAACTGTCTGGACACCATGTATATATAATGAGCTTTCATCGAATTTGTCTACCAGTGGCATTTTCTCAAAGTGCTATGCATTCAGGCTGAATTTAAAGTTCTTAACCACACACGGCCATACCTGTGTCTCAATGGACAAAAAATAAAATTGTAGGAATTGTGCGTTAGTGCATTTAAATATTGCTTTGTCCTCACATACTTGCGTTTTTCATTAAAATGTTAATATATAATAACACGTAAAACTTAGAGATTTCTCAAATTGGTGCCAACTACTCTTAGCCATCACTGTAACTGGTTTCAAAAATGAATTTGAAAGTTATCTCATCTTAATCCATCCAAGAGAACACATGTGAGAAAAAAGTATCATAGATTTATTTTATTTGCATTGTAATCAATATGGAAAAATTTAAAAAATATTTATAAACAAGTGTGCCACATATCTTAATAGGAATAAAATATAAAAAATATTTTTTTTAGTTCGTTCTCTTTATAAATTGAGGGTGTGTATTTTTGTAAATTGTTTTACTAAATTATGAAGTTTGTTGATGGCAAAGCTTCAAGAAAGTTCACTACTAAAAATCATTTGTTTCTTTGGGTTTGAGCAAGCAGGGCTGACTTAGTGCTAAACATCATCATCAAGTGTACAAAGAGACTAATGATTGTCTGCATTGGCAAAAATCAGTTTATGAAATAAACCATGTCTCTTACTCATAAGCTATTGATTTATTTTCTTACCATCCACTTTATCAGATAGTTTGAAGTGGATTTTCTATGACTTGATACCCTTATTGCCAAACTTCACCTGTTTCCAAATAAGTTAATATTTCCTCATGGCCTGACATGTTTTTGCAGAATATTGGAAATTAATGCCACTGATGGTATGACTGAGATTCATTTACACCTATCATGAAATGTGAAAGAAAGAAACTCCCTAATATATGTGCATGGAAAAGACACCCAGTACACTTCATAAAATGGTTGGTGTTAGGAAGGGCATCCAGCTATAGAAACTAAGCCAAAATAAATGCCTGCTGCAGCTCTGGTCAAACCATCTAACCTATGCCAGCATGGAAAGCAGACATTAAATGATGATGATGATGATGATGATATACACATGAAAGGTTTTTTTTTAGTTGCCTTCTAACAAATCCACACACAGCTTTAGTTGGCCTCTAGCTGCAGTAGGAGACACTTGCCAAGATGCCATACAGTTGGACAGAAGTTAAAACCATGTGGTTTGGAAGCCAACTTAACCACACAGCCAAGCCTGTGATTTAGTAAAGAGAAAAATGTTTTGTATTTCTGCATAAAGCATGACAAGAAACATTTATTTCAAGGAAGTTGAATTTTAAAGCAAGTTTTGTAATTGAAATTTTGCATTCACAAATGTTTATGTTTATACAGACAAACTTTAGAAAGTGGTTTTTGAGAAAATTTTTGTGAGGTATTGCATTATATACAAATGGAAAGCATTTCTCTGAAGAAGGTTATTTATGAGATAACTTTGTATTGGCTCATCCCATAAATAATGTGGTTTTTATATACTTTTTATTTTTCAAAATTAAGATTAAAGTTCTTTTTAAATCTAAAATATACTCTCCTTCCATTTTCTACAAGGCTCTTCCATCTGTCTTGTAGATCTGCAAGGCTTCTCTTCCAAAATTCACTTGTCCATGACAAAAAAATAGTCCTCCAGTACTGTTCTGACCTCGTCTACAGAATTCATATTTTTTTTGTCCAAATTATTTTGAAGACTGTGGAATAAATGATAATCTGATGGTACAGTGTCTGGCATATATGGTGGGTGGGGCATCATTTCTCTGAGCATTATCCTGATGGAAGAACACCTTTCGTCTTGAAACAAAAGATGATTGTTTTTCTTCCTAGTGCTGGTATCAATGAATGATTGAAATGACCAAATCCAAGCTTCTCTGCTAGTTCCTCAACAGTTATGATGAGATTTGCAAGATGTCCTCGTCAAGCTCTACAGATCTTCCTGGACTAGGCTCTAGTTTCTGGAACCACTGTTGACACTAGCTTATGCTTATTGTCCAATCCCCATATACTGCATTAATATTCTTCATACTTTCCATTGTGTTGTTGCCTTTATTGAACTCATAAAGCAAAATATGCTGAATATGCTCCTTTGTCACTTACATTATTGCTTTGAAAAATAACTTTTAAAATTGAACTGCACTCTTCAAAACTTGCACAAAGAATAAGTACAAGGTAAAATTACTACCTGCTTTTATAACAAGTTGATGCAGGTAGTTTATCCCATCTATCTCCAACTTTTAGTTCATGCAATTGAAAAGAGCTGCATTATTTATAGGATGACACAATATTTGACTTCACATTTATTGAAGCATATAAACTACAGATGTATATATATTATTTATAAACATAACTTCATATTTTTTCTTGGTAATGGAGTGGCAGGCACAAATGCCTTGCAATATTAAGTCACACCCCTGGAGGTGATGAGCTGGCAGAATCATTAGCCTGCTGGGCAAAATGCTTAGCATTTCATCTATCTTTATGTGCTTTCATCCTTTTGGGGTTGATAAAATAAGTACCAACAAACACTGGGGTCAATGTAATCGACTTACCCTCTCTTTGAACTTGTGCCAACATTTGGAATCAATAACTAAGTCCTGACCGACTGTATTCTTAGATGAATTCCCCTCTCCTTTTTTTTTCACAAAGTGTTAATAAAATAAAGTACCAGCTAAGTATTGGGATGAAATATAGACTATGCCCCTTTCTTCAAAGTTTGTAACCTACCTTTGTGAGAAATCAATATATTTCAAAATAATTTGCTCTCCTATGAAAGGTTCTTCTGTACATTACTGCTACTATAACTATTTCCTCCACTTCAGTATTACAAATATTTCCTTTTCCATAAAAAATGTTTCTAATTTAAGCACAAAACTAGCAACTTTTAAAGAAAGGGTGTGAGCTGATTACATTGCCTCCTACTATCAGGCTGAGTGAAAAGTAAGCAACGTTTTGAAACATGAAATTCATCATAATATATTTCAACAATGCGGAAATTTTATTCATCAAAGTAAGCACCATTACAATTAACACATTTTTGCTAATGAGTTACAAGTTTGTTTATTCCGGTAACATAAAAGTCTGGAGTTCTGGAGCTGATGAACTCTTTGAACACACTTTCAGCATTGGTTTGATTTATGAACTCCTCTTACATGAAACCATCAAGGTGCTTGAAAAACTAGTAGTCAGGCAGTCGGTAGTAGAAAGGTCTGTGGAATAAACTGGGTGGGGAAGAACTTTGTAGCCAAGTTCCCTCAACTTGTGGAACGTCATTAGTGTGTTGTCATGAAGAATGATTGGCCCTCTTCTGTTAACCAGTCTGGGTTGGAGGAGTAGCAGTTTTTCATTCATTTTGGCAATTTCATGGCAATATGTTTCTGCAGTAATGGTTTTTCCAGGTTCAGTCACCATAACTTACTTTTTGAAGAACTTGGGTTTAGAGAAGGTTTATGGTGCTTCATTTTGGTCCAACCACTGCGAAGAACGTTTTTTATTATTGTACAGATTCCACTTTTCATAGCAAGTTACAATACGGTTGAAAAATGGATTGGACTGGTTATGGAAAAGAAACGATAAGCAAATTTCATATCTGTGCATTTTCTGATTTTCATTCAAATCGTGTGGTATCCATTTGTCAAGTTTTTTTGATTTTCTGATTGCATTGCAAATGGATGCAGGCAGTTGTCTGGCTAACTTGAAGTTCTTTTGGCAATTCTTGAGTGGTGTTACACAGATCTTTCTAAATGACAGTCATCGATGACAGATGGTTTTGCTGATATTGATTGCAACAACATTGTTTTTACTAAACTTTTCAAGTATGAGCAACATTTTGTGAGTGATATGAGAAAGCAAGTTCTTTGTGAATTTGGCTCTACAAAAATCACAATGATGATCACTGAAGAGGGAGAGAGACTTTGTGAGGATAGGGTTACAGAAGCAATATTCATGACCACTTGCCTTATTACTAGAAAAAGTTTTCACACTTGGTAACTAAGTGATTGCATGAGCAAAGAAATTTTGGAGGAGTATTGTGTGAAATTGGCAGTAAATCTATCTTTTACTTGTTTCAGTCATCAAACTGCAGCCTTGCAGGGGCACTGCCTTGAAGAATTTTAGTTGAACAAATTGTTTCCAATATTTTTTTAAAGCCTGGAACTTATTCTGTTGATCTCTTATCAAAACCACTAAGTTACAGGGATGTAAACACACTAACATCAGTTGTCAAGTGGTTGGGGTCAGACACAATGATACACACACACACACACACATATATGATGAACTTCTTTCAGTTTCCATCTACCAAATCCATTCACAAGGCTTTGGTTGGCCTGAGGCTATAGTAGAAGATAATTGTCCAAGGTGCTATGCAGTGTGACTGAACTCAGAACCATGTACTTGGGAAGCAAACTTCTTACCATACATCCATGCCTCCATTTAAACTTTTCCAGTAAAGTGCTGCTTACAGAGTAATGGGTAGCATTTCTGTAATGATTCCTTTGGTAAGGCTGGTAACTTTGAAGATGGTACAACTTGTAGGCTGTATGATCTACTAAAGTACTCTTCATTTATCTGATGTTAGTCTTGCAGTACTGAGTTAATATTTCTTACTAGGCAACTTGCATTGTATTCTATCTGTACCACTGTAGCACAACTATAAGCAAATCACTTCGAAGGTTGAGTTTTATTGAAAAGACAATGACAATCATAAGATATCTCAATGAGCTTAAAGCTTAAAAAATGTATCAAAACTACCCACCAAAGATAAATAAATAAATGAAGAATATATGTAGACTGAAATAAAAAGCAAGCAATATAATAACCTCCACAAAAGAAAAAATCTTGAGGCAAATTCAATCATTTTTAAGGATAACTAAAAAAATATTAGTATAAACATAATAGCTTTCTCAGTAATGAGCTATTTCAATGTAATAAATTGAAAATTGAGTCAAGAAACAACAAAAAAATGTCATTGTGATGGTTTAGAATACTCAAATTTTGTGCAAATAGGATTTATTTACCTTGAATCAAACAAGGGAAATGATTAATGCAAACATCTTTAATTACCTGTTAATATTCATTTCTAAATTAAGGACAATAACACTCTAGGCAACTGATGCACATACAATTAATATTATATTTGTAGAATATTTTTTCCATAGTAAAGGCCCACACTGGGTGATTGGGTTATCAGCAAACTTTTAATGTAATGTTTCTTTGATTTGTCTAAGTTTCCACTAAGGTTCTCTATCAACAATGGAAATTACATTCTCCAGAGATAAATGATTTCCTTTCTCGCATCAGATATGTCTAGTTACTCTTGCTTAAGATGTTTCTTTCGTTCTGTCACTAAGGTTTTACAATACTTTTTTTGTGTTTGACCTTGGAGCCTTCCTTATCCTCCTTTATAGACCTTCTAAAAACATATCAGATATTACAGATGCAGTTCTTATGTTCAAATTTTTCTTTAAAATGTTTAATTTTGGTGAAGAATCTGCAAAGTGTGTTGCAGACTCTCTTCATTTTTTCAGAAAAACCCTTACAGTAAACTGAAAATACAGTGGAATTTGATTTAACCTCTCCTTTATGCTTGAGACTGGCTGCAAGTTTTATAAGGCAGGCTGAGTATTTGTATTCAAGAATTATATTTTTAAGGTGCTTCATATCTCTCATAAGAGCGGATATCTTGGGACATACTGTTTTTGTCTTATGTAATAATTTGAACATTTTTTTCTTAATACTGCATGATTGGGGAGACTCATGATTTAAGTAATTCAGTAGCAGTTGGTTTCCAATACACTAATGTTCTGACATTTACATCTGTCCTGTGCAAAGAATGGTGTCTGGTTGTTGCTTTCTTTCTCCAAGATAAACTGAATTGATAAATGTAGTGATTTCATATGGTCTACAAATGTCCTCTTGATGGTATCAAGACATCTCATCCATGTGAGTTTCAGTGTTGTACATTCTTCATAATTTGAAGTATTTCATGGAGCTATTAGCCACTACTGATGAAAATGGTGAACCTATAAACATCCTTCCAACCTGCTAGATTTTATTTTTGCTCTGAAGCACAATGTTAGCATCTTTAAAATGTTATCAGTTGATACATTTGCAGATCCACAGAGACTAGTCTGATACTGACAACTGACAATGCCTCATCTGTTGGAACCATTGTAAATTGACTCACAACATCAAAGCTGATCGTTTGACAGGACATGATCAGTATACTTTGTTCTATGAAGTGTACTGAATTTTCCACAAGAAAACGTTCAGCCACAAGGAATAGGAAAAATGTTAATCAGGAAATGACTCAGACGATGACTTCCTGAGTCTACATGTGACAACTCCTAAATATGTAATCTTTAAGGAAGTTGTACATATTTTATAGCTTACTATGATATTTCATAAGTTGTGTGTAATGATAGTTAGCAAGAATGTTCTTGTTGACTACTGCTATCTTCTGTAGGACAGACTATTTGTATTGTGTCAATGTAGTTAGGCTTTCTGTAACTTTTTTATTACATACATAAGAATCTTGAGTTATCAATATATTCTAATTTTTCCTTGACCACAGTATGATTATTGTCTACAAATAGAATTATATTACTGGCTTATATCATGTTTATAATGACAGTTTCTAAACATATATCCACTTAGGAAACTTGGCCTTCATCAATACATTTCAAGTTCTCCATCTTCATTCTTCTCTTTTTTGACAATTTTGTTACTTTGATTAACTTTTTAATAAAGTTACAAGGTCTAAGAAAGAAATCTGCTTGGTGGTAGGAGCAAACTATAGCCTTTTTTCAGCATTGATTTTCTTAACTCTCTTTCACAAAGAAAATAACTAGTATCATCATCATCAAGACACACACATGCATGCATACACACATTGCCAAATGACAATGACCTTATTGTGGATCATGACTACACAGACAGGCCAGAAAGCATTCTGGTGGATTTCAGCACACACAAAGATTATAGCTTTGGTTCTTGAAATGAGGAGGGAACAATGCTCTTGTGGTTCTGTGAGGCAAAGAACTTGTGGATCTGCAACACTAATCACACACGCACGCGCATGTGTGTGTGTGTTTAATTATATTTTTATAAAGCCAAACAATGCAAATTATAAAAAATACAGGTTAATGATCATTACCTTTACTTTGTATGTCAATATTTCAAGGTTAGGCCCCCTTTTTCAGGATGTCTTTGGAGAAATGGTGTGGTGAGCTGACTTTTCTGTTTTGTTGTGTATGAAGGGTTGCTTTGCATTGTTATAGCAGCAAATCAAATGTATTCAGTTTGGTTCTGTTGCTAATGTGGGCTGGTCTTTCTAATTCAGTTGGCTTCTTTTATTCTCAAGTTCCCAGTGCTTCTTTCTGTAGATTCAATGGAAACTTGGATGTCTTGAGTGTAGCATTTCTGTAGATGTTTTTTGATGGAAGAAGCATTAGCGTAGAGGTGTTCTTTAATCTGCATGTTTATTTGTTTGATGATACTTCTGATGTAGAATTCATTACATTCACTACTCATGATTTTATACACCACAGGACTGCAGACATAAACTTTCATTATTGATTGGGTAGTTGGCCAATGTACATATGGCATTGTTTTGTCTTGGCTTGTTTTTTGTTAGGAACCACCTCAGAGAAGGTTCAGGGTGTCTCAGTCAAACATTCAATCCTTCCTCCAGATCACATGGTTTGCAGCAGTTGTTTTTGTGTTAAAATGTAACAGTTTCAAAACACACTTTATCCTTGGATGTATAAGTTTTGATGGTCTGGTGATATACTGTCATTTAGTGAAAGAGAATGGATAGCCATTCTCCATCAGGACTTTTGGAATTGTATGGTGTTGGTCTTTTTGTTTCTTGTCTTGCTGCATTTACTGCAAATCCTATGAATCTCATTTCTAATGCAGGCCGTTTTAGCTCTAATGGACAAGGATGAATTATAATGCACAAACAGGCACCCTGCATGCTGCTTTTCTGTAAAAGTTAGTAGGGACAGATTCATTTTCTGTGATTTTGAGTTCAAAATTTAGCAGAAATACGGAACCAATGTTTCAGAGTGCTCTACTTCAAATTTTATTTTTCTACTGAATTTAATGTCTGTTGTCCATGGGTTGGACAGTTTAACTGGGACTGGTAAGCTGGAAGGTTGCACCAAACTCCAGTCTGATTTGGCAGAGTTTTCTACTACTGGATGCCCTTTCTAATTCCAACCACTCTGAGAGTGTAATGGGTGCTTTTACGTGCCACTGGCACCGGTGCCATTTGTGTGACACCAGTATCTGCCATGATTGCGATTTTGCTCAGCTTGATGGGTCTTCTTCTCAAGCATGACATAATACCAAAGGTCTCAGTCGTTGACTCCGTGAGGCCCAACACTTGAAAGGAACTCAGCCACTTTGCCTCCATGAGGCCCAACACTCCAAAGGTGCTCTTTATGTGCCAGTTACATGATGCCAGCATTGGTCATGACTATGATTTCACTTGGCTTGACAGGTCTTCTTAAGCACAGCATATTGCCAAAGGTCTTGGTCACTAGTCATTGCCTCTGTGAGGCTCAAAGTTCGAAGATCATGCTTCACTACTTCATCTCATGTCTTCCTGGGTCTACCTCTACCACAGGTTCCCTCCACAGTTAGAAATTGGCACTTCTTTACACAGCTGTCCTCATCCATATGCATCACATGACCATACCAGCACATCTCTCTTGCACACCACAGCTGATGCCTCTTATTCCTAACTTGTCTCTCAAGATGTTTATACTCTGTCGAACATGCACACTGATCTTGCACATCCAGTGAAGCATACTGGTTTCATTTCTTTCAAGTTGATTCATGACCTCAGCTGCCACAACCCATGTTTCACTGCCATATAGTATAGCTGTTTGCACACAAGCATCATACAATCTGCTTTTCACTCTGAGAGAGAGGCTCTTTGTTGCCAGCAGAGGTAGGAGTTCTCTGAACTTTGCCCAGCTACACTCTTGGAGCATCCACCTCCACTACTAACTTGATCACCTAGATAACGGAAGCTGTCTACTACCTCTAATTTGTCCCCCACCCCCACTGGCAGTTGATGGAGTCTATTTTCTGCACATCTTCAGTGTTTATTGTACCCATGCATCTTCCACATACAAAAGCTAGTTTCCCTGTTTACCTTCCTTTGATATTGTTGCACCTTTTATGTGTCCAAAGCTTACATTGGGTGCATCTTATGGAGTTTCAACTATAACAAGTGTGTCCCACAGAGAACGTTTCCAGTTACTTTTAGGCATCTCCTCCTATATATGCCTATCTACGTGTGTGTGTGTGTGTCTTTGTGTCTGTGTTTGTCCCTCACAACAGCTTGACAACTGGTGTTGGTGTGTTTACATCCCCCATAACTTTGTGGTTCAGCAAAACAGATCGATAAAACAAGTGCCAGGCTTAAAAATAAAAGAAAGTACTGGGGCTGATTCATTTGACTGAAAATTCTTCAAGGTGGTGCTCCAGCAGGGCTGCAGTCTAATGATTGAAGCAAGTAAAAGATAAAAGATACACATGCGTGTGTGCGCGCACACACACACACGTATAACACGATGGAAAATCTTGTATAATGACTTTGCATGGACTATGACTAAGTGTGCAATTCAGTTTTTGTTGGACCTCAGTCTAGTGAATGACACATTTACATTTCAAAGACAACATAAGTTTGCGTTATTTTTATATTCTCTTATCTAGAATTTATTTATAAATACAACATGTTGCACATATATAACATCGTACCTTACCTATCTTATAATAACATGAAATATTGAACTTTAAATTGATGCTACCCACATTTCTCAGCATTAATTTTTTCAGCTTGTGATCCAGTAATTGACTGTTGTACCTATGTATATGATTGTATGTGTGATTGTATGTGGAGATGAGAGAATGTAGAATAGGTAGAATGAGTAGAGGAAGAGATGTTGGAAAGATGTAAGGGTACAAATAGGCAATAGGCAGGGGGTGCATGTAATATCCAGTTATTTAACGTGTAGTTCACGAAGTTTGTGCAGGAGGTTGGGTTAGGTTTATGCAACACTGTATATTTCCAGTTCACACAATTCTCTTTTATCTCTTTCATCTCTTTCTTCAGATGTATTTTGAGATCACAGATCATTTTTCACCAACTTATACCAAGTCTTCTTCAGTTTTCCCTTGTCCTCAGGTACCATTCACTTCAAAGTGCTCAGCCCTTATGCAGCTGTCATCAGCCACTCCCATCTTTTGCCCATAGCATTACAGTCTTTTTTTCACACTTTACACCTGCTTCCTCTGGAGCTAGTTTGTCTCTCAGTCCATTTAAGTTTCATTATTTATGCACCCTACTGCACATCCAGTAAAGTAAGCTCACTTTATTTCTTTCTAGTTTTCACATGTCCTCCACATTTACAGTCACATTATGCTTCCATATGGCAGTGCGCTTTGCATACAAGTATCATACAATCTGTCCTGGACTTTGAGGGTGAAGTACTTCATTGCCAGCAGAGGTAATAGCTTCCTGAATTTTCTCTAACTTATTCTTATTCTGGTTACCACACTTTTGGACCTCACCTCTCTCACTGCTAATTTAGCCTAGATAACAAAAACTATTAATTTCTTCATGGAAGCCATCTAAGTATCTGAGAGAATCTTTCTTCAATACTATTAGGGTTTACTACCTTAGTGCATATGAAATCCACTTTATTTATTAGCTTGCATATAATCTCACTATATTTCTATGTATCCATTATTTACCCTGGGTACACTGTATAGAATTTCTATTGCCTTCTTGTAGTCCTTTCTCTAATACTATAAGGGTTCTGATTTTCTAATTACTTACTAAATCTTTTGTCTCTGCAAAGTTTACTTTAAAGCCCTTCAGTTCCAGGTTTTGCTTCTAAATCTGGAATTTTTGCTTCAATCCCTTTACAGCTTTTGCAATGAATGCTGTCAATATATAGGAGATCCCAAGAGCAGCCAGTCTTAAATTCCTCTATCAGGGCTTTGAGGATTCTAATGAACAGGAGAGGACTGAGCCATGATGAAACCCTACTTGTACACTGAATTCATCATTGAGTTCATTGTTGACTGAACCTCTACACATGGATTGCATTGCTCTCACAAAGCTTTCAATTTACTCTTAGTTTCCTTAACAATCACCAAATCTCAGAGTGTAATACTCTGTGAAAGATCTTCTCTTGATCAAGTATTACTCCTAGCTATGTTTTTCTTCTGAAGTACTTTCACTCAGAATATAACATCAGAGGTATCTCTTCCCAGGCTGAAGCTGAACTGCATCTCACCCAGATTAAACCTGTCACTAATCAGTTTTGAAATAACACGTTCTGTAACTTTCATAACCTGTTCTAACAGTTCTATACCTCTGTAGTTTCCTCTCCGAAGTGCATCTCCTTTGCTCTTGTAGTTGTTTATAATGATAGTCCAGAACAAGTCATTGGGTATGACACTTTCCTGTATTATCTGATTTATTATTCAAGTGATTAACCTGTACCTTACTTCACCAGATATTTTAAGCATCTTGTTAACGATTCCTGATGGCATAACTGCTTTCCCTACTATTGTATTTCGCATTATTCTATCATACTAGTGTCAACTTGGGTAACCAAACCCTCTGTTGAGTCCACTTGGTGCAGGCATTCTCTCTCTCCCTTCTCTGCATTTTCCACATTCCATAGCCTTGTATAATAGCCCTTCAATGTTTCTTTTTTATCAGCAACAGTGAGAGCAAATGTGCTGTTATTATTCTGTATACACGCTTCTTCCTAACTATGTCTTGATTTTGTCTTGTACAATGTCAAAGTAAAAAGTCTTCCATCTCATCTGCTTGATCAATTCAATTATTTTCTCCAGCAGCAGCCTTGTATAGAGTTCGTTTGATGGTGTTGGGATATTCATTGTTGAAGATCCCAGGTCATAATATTCCAAATCCATTTGTAAAGGATGTATAAAAAATATAATAATCTTTGATGACTATGTAGAGCACAACGCTGGTAAGCATAGCTATATGGCATAAGCTATTGCAATACACTTTATATTATTGCAATACACTCTACGTTATTGCAATACACTCTACGTTTTATATATATATATATATCATATATGTAGTCATTCCCCATGTTTCGCTGCCATATAGCATAGCTGTTTGTACATGGGCATCATACAATCTGCCTTTCAATCTGAGGAAGAGGCTCTTTATTTGTTATACAATTCTGATGTACAAACAGCTATGTTACATGGCAGTGATATATGAGCTGTGACTACAGAGAACATGCAAAGGCTTGAGAGAAATGGAGCCAGTATACTCCGCTGGATGGGTAATGTGAGTATGCATATATGACAGAGTGTAAGAGAAAAACTGGATATCAGAGGCATCACGTGTAGTGTGCAAGAGCAAAGACTTGGTCATGTGATGTATATGGATGAGGACAGCTGCATAAAGAAGTGCTGATCTCTAACTATGAAGGGAACCTGTGGAAGAGGTAATCCAAGAGACATAGGACAAAGTGGTGAGAAATGATCTTCAGAGGAGCCTCACAGGGGAGATGACAACAGACTGAGACTTCTGGAAATTTATTGTACTTGAGCAGACAAGTTAAACTAAATAACATCATGGTCATCCACACATACAAGCATGTCTTTTACTATCATACCCTACCACCTGTCTTCACTTCCTTGTCCTACTTGGGGTAACCAAGAATCTTCTCTGACAACCCCATGGATGCTGGCACCATGTAAAAAGCACCAGTGCAGGTGCCACATAAACAAGCACCTGTGCTGGCATCACATAAAAAGACCCTGTGCCAGCGCCATGTAGAAAAGCACCCAATATACTCTGTAAAGTGGTTGGTATTAGGAAGAGCATCCAGCCATAGAAATATTATCAAAACAGACAACTGCAATCTAGTGTAGCTCTCTAGCATGCCAGCTCCTGTCAAGTCATCCAACCCACGCCAGCATGGAAAACAGACGTTAAATGATGGTGATGATGATGATGGCATATAATATATATATCATTATAATCATGCTCACACACACACATCCACACAAACACTCACTCACACTTGAAACACATCTTGAAGCAGTCAATTTTTTTCATGTAACCTTGAACCTATAATACTCCACACACAAATCATTTATGAAACCCACTGAATGACTATAATATATAACTAGTTCCTCAAGTCACTAAATTAGTAATTTAGAGAACAATGTTGCACTGGGACTCTCAGTTCTTTCTTGTAATGAGTGTATTCAATGATATTTCTAACATGATACTTGTGCTGCTGGTGGATACTGTGAAAAAGTCAAATACATCTGGAAGACAATGACAAATCCCACTGGAAAAGAGGAAAAAAAAAAAAAGGAACAGAAACAGAAACAAAATCTGCTTGAATCTACCATTCCAAATATTTCTTTAAACAATTAAATATACACTTCCTAACAACAAGCAAATATCACATTCTGGTAAATCATAAAAGTCATATTATCATCAATGCACATATATAAATGTGCATATGTAAGTATAAGATTACTGGTGATATGTGTGTGCATATGAGTCAATGCAGGTATTTAATGTGTGTGTATATTTGAATGTACATGTATGTATGTATATATGTATGTATGTCATTATTCAGTTTATTTAAAGATTTCTTGTCAATAGAGAAAGAACCAGCTTTTAACCTAGATCCAAGGCTCCTTCATTGGAATTTCAACAAAAACAACAGGGTATTTCTGTATGTATGTATATATGTATGTATGTATGTATGTATGTCTCTGCAAATGCTGTATGTGCGTGTATGTGTGTGTGTGTGTGTGTGAGTGTGTGTGTGTATATATATATATATATATATATGTTGTGAAACCTCTCTCTCGGGCATTCAATCATAAATGATAATGAAGCGGCTAACATCTAGCCTTCGGCTGCCTTGGACCCTTCTGTCCACCACCCTGATTGGTTCTCATTTGCACGGCAATTGTCCCCAGTTCTGCTTCGCGCCAGGGTGGATACCGTCCAATAGTGGCCTTCTAATAAGGTCATGTGAGAGAGAGTTTTTGTGGGTTTCCGGTGAGCCCTATTTCATCTATAAATAAGCCCGCTCCAACGACGCCAGTCGTCTTCGATTTCAGATCTCTCACAGGTCTGGTTGCTGACCACACACACATACAGAACACAGCTTCAGGCAGTTTACAATGATGACATCTTCACCACCTATGTACTGACTACCACAATGTCGTTGCCAGCAACCCCACCACCAGAGTACACACCAATATCAACAAACTTGGTTTTATATCGACACTGTTTGAGTGGATTATTTCCACCACGAACAACAGTCAGAACTAACCTGCGAGAATATTCCGTATCAGGTAACCGGTCACAGCATCGATACTCAACACATATTGTGATACCACAGCTCTGCTTTCTGGCCACAACTTCCTGCGTATGAACATTCTATATCTTGTGTAACTCTTATACGAACTGGTTTTCTCTATCTCAGTGTTTGAAGACTTTTTACAGTCTATGTTACAGACACTCTTTCTATGTTCTGTGTTCCTCTCACTCACACACACATTTGTACTCTCACATATTGTACATACACTATTGCTTATATGACAGTCCGTCATTTCATATTTGTTGTATACATACTCTTGTACATGAAAGCCTGACTTATCTACTGTGTTAATTATATATGCCGCATACACTATTGTTTATACGACTGTCCGTCATTTCATATTGTTGTATACATACTCTTGTACACGAAGGCCTGACTTATCTACTGTGTTATTTATATATGATGCTGCATGCACGCACTACAGTTTCACTATGTTAATAAATTTACTCTCTTTATGTATCTAACGGTTGAGTTTGTCCCTGAAACTATATATATATATATATATATATATATATATATATATGTGTGTGTGTGTGTGTGTGTGTGTGTGTGTGTGTGTGTGTGTGTTGGCATATGGCTCACTGGTTAGAGTGTTGGGCTCATAATCATGAGGTAGTGAGTTTGATTCCTAGACCAGGTTGTGTGTTATGTTCTAGAGCAAGACACTTACTTCAGCTGTTGAAATGAGTTGCAACATCACTGGTGCCAAGCTGTACCAGGCTTCCTCTAGCTAACATGGATGACTGCTAGTCTTCCATAAACAAATTTTGCTAGACTTATGCCTCGGAGGGTAACTTTCTAAGTGCAACCTCACAGTCATTCAAAACTGAAAAGAGTCTTTACTCTTATTATAAATACTAGAGGCAACTCTAGCACAAGTGTTGAACAAAATTTAGAATTTGTACAATTTAGGGTATTATCTTTAATGGGAGAATTTCTGGGCTGGCTCTTGTGCAGGCGACACATGAGGTTTTTCGAGCGAGATCGTTGCCAGTGCCCCTGGACTGGCTCTTGTGCTGGTGACACATGAAATTTCTTCGAGC
>NC_068981.1:58578491-58584819 GCF_001194135.2 Octopus bimaculoides | reverse complement strand
GTGGCCGTTGCCAGTACCGCCTGACTGGCCTTCGTACGGGTGACACGTAAAAGCACCCACTACACTCTCTGAGTGGTTGGCGTTAGGAAGGGCATCCAGCTGTAGAAACTCTGCCAAATTAGATTGGAGCCTGGTGTTGCCATCCGGTTTCACCAGTCCTCAGTCAAATCATCCAACCCATGCTAGCATGGAAAGCGGACGTTAAACGATGATGATGATGATGATGATCCAATGTAACTACAGTTGAAACATCTCTCTTTGACTGCATGTTACTCGACTACAGTAATCACTCGCCATATCGTGGTTCACCTATTGTGCCCTGAGTACATCGTGGATTTTTCCGGCTAATATATATATATTTATATTGCGCGTTTCTGAAGCTGATAGGCATTTTTATATTGTTTTAGATTTTAATTATTTCTGTGGTAAAATCAGCATTTTCGCGTCTAAAAATTAATAAATAAAAATACAGTACAGTACTTCACTGTATAACACATTAATTAAAACATATTAAAAGAAAATATATAGTATACCGTAGATGAGTAAACAAAGAATCGCATATGCTGTATGGAAGTGTGTGGTGTTGTGCATTTATAATAAAATAAATATATACAAATTATAAAAAAATAAAAAAATATGTACAGTATAGTACTGTTTCTACTTCGCGGATTTTCACCTATTGCGATGGTGGTAGGAGGTTTGAAACGTAATAACCGCGATAGTCGAGGCATTACTGTACTGGCTATTGTATGAAGACTGACATAATTATTTCCCTTTACATTATCACTTTTTTCAAATCACTTCTTCAAAATTAGGCAGACATCCTGGGTTGTAGTGGGGCTGGAAAATCAGCTGACCCATTTATTTAACCTACTGTCTTACATTTTACTTAAACAGAAAACAATTTGTGTGAATGATTTTCAACAGTTGATTAAGATATTTTGAACAGGTTGATTATCTTACATGGCCTAAATTTTATTTGCATTTATTTAACAAACAAAACTATGGTGAGCTGCAATAGCTTTAATTGTTTTGTGGGATAAGAACAAATAAAAAAGACAATATTTTATCTTTTATTCTCCATGAATTTCTATTGTAATATCATTTTAAAGGCTTTCATATAGCAAATTCAGCAAAGCATTTGTATAGAATAGACACTACCCTATAAAATGAAAAAGTTAAAATATGTTCATTTTTTTTGGAGAAATACACACTTACTTTTTTAAACATAAATTCTGAGTACTTTGAGTTTTTTTGCAAATTCTTGTAAGATCATCATCATCATCATTTAATGTCCGTTGTCCATGCTGGCATGGGTTGGATGGTTTGACTGGAGCTGGTAAGGCCACACCAATCTATTGTGGCATGGTTTCTATGGCTGGATGCTAACCACTCTACTGTGTGTACTGGGTGCTTATTATGTCACCAGCACCAGTATCACTTCTGCTGTGGCAGACAGGTCTTCTTGAATACAGCAAAGCACCAGATATCTTGGTCCCCTGTCATCTCATTTGTAAGGCTCAGTGTCTTGAGATTGGCTTTCAATACTTTGTTCTCGGTCTTCAATACTTATGGTATAATTCTTTGTGTTGTGCTAAATGGACAAGTATCTGTTTCTTGATGGATATAAGAGCCAGTGAAGACACTCATTCTTGAGCCATCATGCATCATACAAATTCTGCTCAAGATTGGGAAGCTTCTTTAGTTTGCAACTGAAATTACAGAGATGGTCAATAAAAGTTGAATTAGACTAACAGTTTCAGACATAAGAGACAAGAAACTTGCTTTATGAACTAGAATTATTTTACTTGCACTGTTTTAAAATTATTGTCAATGTAATATATCTGTGGCAGATGCACAGAGGCAATAAACACTGAAGATGTACAGAAAACAGATTCTATCACATGCCAGAGGAAAAACTATAAGTAGTTGATAGCTTCTGCTACCTAGATGACCAAGTCTGTAGTGGAAGATGGTTGTTCTGGGAGTGTAGCGACCAGAATAAGAATAGCCTGGGTAAAGTTCCAGGAGCTCCTACTTCTGCTGGCAACTAAGAACCTATCGCTCAAGATGAAATGTAGACTGTTTGATGCATGTGTGCGAACTGCCATGCTACACACCAGTGAAACATGGGCTATGACTGCTGAGGTCATGTGTAGGCTTGAAAGAAATGAAGCTAGTATGATTCACTGGATGTGTAATGTCAGTATGCATACACGACAGAGTGTGAGCACCCTGAGAGAAAAGTTGGGCATAAGAAGCATCAAATGTGGTGTGCAGGAGAGAAGACTGTGCTGGTATGGTTATGTGTTACATATGGATGAGGACAGCTGTGTGAGGAATTGCTACTCCCTAACTGTGGAAAGAACCTGTGGAAGAAGTAGACTCAGAAAAACATGGGATATGGTGGTGAAGCTTGACCTTCAAACATTGGACCTCACAGAGGCCATGACAGGAGACTGAGACTTGTGGAGATATGCTGAGAAGATCCAGCATCTAAAGTGAAATTGCAGCCATTTAAGAGTACCCTTAATGTGTCAGGTGATATGATATGTTTGAAAAGACCTGTTGAGTCAAGTAAAACCAAAATCGTAGCTGTGGGCAGTGCACCCTGACTGGCTCCTGATCTGTTAGAACGTAAAATGCATCATCTGAACATGGTTGATGCTAGTGTCCCCTGGCTGGTTCTCGTGCTGGTGGCATGTAAAAAGCACCATTTGAATGTGGGTGATGCCAGTACCCACTGACTGGCTCCTGAGCTGGTGACACATAAAAAGCACTATCCAAACGTGATCGATGCCAGGGCTGCCTAATTGGCTCCCATGCCAGTAGCACATAAAAAGCACCATCTGAACATGGCCAATGCCAGTACCCCCTGACTGGCTCTCATGCTGGTGGCACGTAAAAAGCATTATCCGAACATGATTGATGCCAGGCCTGCCTGACTGGCTCCTGTGCCGGTGGCATGTAAAAAGAACCCTCTATACTCTCGGAGTGGTTGGATTAGGAAGGGCATCCAGCTGCAGAAATATTGTCAGATCAGATTAGAGCCTGGTGCAGCCACTGGCTCTCCAGACCTCAGTCAAACCATCCAGCCCATGCCAGCATGAAAAACGGACATTAAACGATGATGATGATGAACCACTTTACCAGGGATTTATAAGCAAATACATTAGGGTATTTGTGCTACAAAATGTCAATATGTTGCACAGAGAATGTATGGACAAACACTTCAACCTTCTTCACAGCAAGTAATTCAAAGAATAAAAATTCTTTGATGTGAGCAAAATGCTTCTTCATTGACAGTAAAATATTCAGAATTATTTAAAAATAGATTGCATTATCGTTTATCTGTTTCCTCCTGGTTCTTTTTGTGGTAAGAAGTCCAAGTTATCTAGTTGCTTGATGTCTCATACATATATGCACAACTTTATGCATATACAGATACACATGCCTACTCATGTGTGCATGCACGTGTGCATCCTGGAAATGAATTTAAACTGAATCCAACAGTGGGCTCTGGTTTGAGAGTTTCAGGGTTTTGAGGAGTATGGAACCACCTCTTAGCTCCTACTATTCCTGGTCTTCTCTGACCTGGATCAATAACACCAGGGCCTCAGCAATGGGTTAACTAGCATGTGTAACGACAATCCATCTGAGCAGAGGGACACAGAAATACTCTTGGTTGGTGCCTGGATGTGCCCTAAAACTACTGGGAGTGAGAGATACTTTGCTGTTGTCACATTATCCTTCTAATAGAGGAACACTTGCGGTTTCACTGGTCTCTCACTTCAGCCTGTAACCAGGTACTAATCATGGAAACTCAAAGAGTGGAACTCATATTGCACAAGCATTTATGATGACCTTTATGGTGACCTCATTTGTCATTCCATATAATAAAGTCCTATGGTGATGGAAGAGTGGTGACATATGCAGATCTAACCAATTGGAAGCACACAATAAGTTGCAACTTTGGTCAGTCATCTGTGCTTCAAAACACATAGACCTGCAATGGGCCTGAATAGTCATCTGAGAGGTTATGGGTGGAAAGTCAGTGAGAATGAGGAAGCTCAAGGAGACAGCAATCATCTGTGAAGATGGAGCTATCACCATGTGTGGGTGACTGGATGGGGCCCTGATGCAGTTTGAAGCCATGATGCAGTTCAGCGCTGTGATGCAGTTTGAAGCCTTGATGCAGTTCAGGACCCTAATGCAGTTCAAAGCCCTGATGCAATTCAAGGCCCTGGTACTGTATCAGGCCCTGAACTGCATCAAGGCCTTGAAATGCATCAGGGCCTCCAACTGCATCAGAGCCTTCAACTGCATCAGGGCCTCCAACTGCATCAGGTCCTGAACTGCATCAGAGCCCTGAACTGCAGCAGGGCCCTGAATTGCATCATGGCCTAGCACTGCATCAGGGCCTTGAACTGCTTCAAGGCCTTGCACTGCATCAGGATAGATGGATGCATGCATGCATGATAGTTTGATTCCCTGTGTGCCCACAAAAAAATACAAAAGCAGAAACTCCTTCCCTTGAAGAAGTTACAAATGTAAGAAAAATAAAAAGTGGTAAGTTGCTTAGAATGGATGGCCTCTGCACTGAAATCTTGAAATGTGAAAGTGAAAAAACTGCCTTGACATCTAATTTACTGCAGAAAGTATCAATTGAAGATAGTGTCCCAAATGATTTGAATGATGTGCTGATGGTGGTTTTCTATAAAGAGAAAGGTAGGAAGGATGACTGTAGGAATTACTGTGGAATATCTCTGTTCTCTCTATTGAAGGTAAGGTATTTTGTAGGATCATGTCAAACAGATTTCTCTACAACATGGCTAATGATTTCTTCACTGAGTCTCAGTGTGGTTTCAGAAATGGCTGAGGGACAATGGATATGATCTTTTCTTTTAGGCAATTTCCAGTAAAATACGTTGAGGATGTTGACTAAGGCCTTTGGTACTGTGAAGAGAAATACTTTATGAAACATTTTGAGGAAATTTGGGTGCCCTGACATGTTTGTCTCAGTGCTAAGATGTTTTCATGATGGAATGAAAGTAGGTGTCAACATGAATGGTAAGCTCTCTGAACCAGCTTTGGTTGAAAATGGTTTTAAGCAAGGGGATACACCAACACCAATTCTGTCCACATTGTTCTTTGCTATGTGTCAAGCATCTATTAGAGGAATATTGGATAATACCACTATCATAACTGAGCACTATAGCACCTAAAAGTGCATCATCTAGTACACAAACAAGTTGGAATAGTCAACTTGGATATTGACTCTTCCTAGGAGCAATGATATTTGACACATGTGAAACTACACCTCCTATGTGAACACACTGTAGATGACATATAACAATGGATGAGTACATTTGGTAACATGCAGTGTCTTATTGACTTATTTATTGACTTGGATGATTTATTATTATATATGTGGTAGTTTGCAAATATACACAATCACATTGAAGTCTTACAGGTGTGTGTGTGTGCGTGTGTACGTGCACGCGTGTGCATGTGCACGTCTGCATGCGTGTGTGTATGTATGTATGTATGTTTCACAGCATCAGGAGGTGGCTGGTGGCATACATAACATGATGGTCTGTGCAGTCATAACATGACTTTGTGAGTGATTATCAACATATACATATATGTGTGCAGCTATGTGTGTGAGGGTACATAAATATGAGCTTCTGTAAGTGTGCATACATAAATGAATATAGAATTCAGGCAGTATTATATGTGATGACATTAAGTAATAGGTATATACAATTAATTTTCAGGTTGACTTGCTGCCTAGAACTCTAACTTGAACTGCAACTGAAAGCAGGGATGTTATAGCTGCCTAAAGATAATTGGTTATTGGCAGTTTGTCAATTGAGCAAGTACAAATATAACAGAATAAAAGTATTACTTTCTTTTTCCTTCATCATCATCATCATCATCATCACCATCATCATCGTTTAACGTCCGCTTTCCATGCTAGCATGGGTTGGACAATTTGACTAAGGACTGGCGAACCAGATGGCTGCACCAGGCTCCAATCTGATTTGGCAAAGTTTCTACAGCTGGATGCCCTTCCTAATGCCAACCACTCCGAGAGTGTAGTGGGTGCTTTTATGTGCCACCGGCACGAGGGCCAGTCTGGCGGTACTGGCAATGGCCATGCTCAAATGGTGTTTTTACGTGCCACCTGCACAGGAGTCAGTCCAGCGATGCTGGCAACGACCTCGCTCAAATGTTTTGTTCACATGCCACTGGTACAAGTGCCAGTAAGGCGACGCTGGTAACGATCATGTTCAAATGGTCACGAATGATATAATATAATGAAATT
>NC_068981.1:58575140-58578481 GCF_001194135.2 Octopus bimaculoides | reverse complement strand
GCAACGACCTCGCTCAAATGTTTTGTTCACATGCCACTGGTACAAGTGCCAGTAAGGCGACGCTGGTAACGATCATGTTCAAATGGTCACGAATGATATAATATAATGAAATTATTGTATACAGTGCTCAGGTGCACTACAACATGGAGGCACCTAAGAGGTTGCCCTCCATGGTACAAGTCTGGGTGGAAAGTCACCTCACTGGCGAATGCACAACCCAGGGTTGTTTTTATGGAAGACCAGCAGTTGTCCATGAATACCAGTCTCCCCACCACAGATGTTATCCAAGGGAAAGGCAAAGGCTGATACAGCTTGGCACCAGTGACGTCGCAACTCATTTCTACAGCTGAGTGAACTGGAGCAACATGAAATAAAGTGTCTTGTTCAAGAACACAACATGCAGCCTGGTTCAGGAATTGAACTCACAACCTCATGATCATAAGCTCAATGCTCTAACCAGTGAGCCATGCACCTTCACTATGATTTATACTCTTGTAAAAACTCAACCCTCATGTTTAAATATATAAATGTTATAATCTAACCTGATACCAGTTGTTTGCCTGTTTTTATTTGTATTCTATTATACTTGTACCTGTTCAATTCATTAATGAATATTGTGTGCATGCAGTGGCACATATGATGAACGACCAGCTATGGTCTTTCATTTGAATCTGTCTATGAATATACTAACTCACGTCAGTATCTACCAGAATATATATACTTTGACCCAGATATTATATAGATGTCAATGCAACTTTTATCTGGCTTTCTAATGATGACAGATGCTACAGGTTGTTTATATTGTTATTGTTATCAGAGATATTGTTCTTATTATTGGTGCTATAATGTCTTGGAGCCATTTTGTTTCCCCTTTACTCTTTACTGTGCATATATACTGATGTGAGCATGTGCATATGTGATTGGCCCTACTTGAATGTGCAGGTGAACAGACGTGGCCTTAAACCTCCTTTTTCTTCATCCTACCATTCTTCTCTCATACAATTCTTCTATCCCACACTCTAGCACCCTCAGTTCTGCTATACCAGTGCTTCTTAGCTCTCTCATGTGGCAAGCTGGTAGTTTTTTTTTTTTCCAGTGTGCCAAGTACCGGTTATATTTCTTAATATTAATTTATACCAGAAACAATATTTATGATGAATACTAGCAGAGATACCCAGCATTGCTTGGGATTAAAATGGCATAGTTTTTTTATTGTTTTGCTTGTTTTGGTCATGTGACTGCAGCCATGCTGGAGCACCACCTTTAGTTAAAGAAACCGACCCCAGGATTTATTCTTTGTAAGCCTAGTACTTATTCTATCAGACTGTTTTGCCAAACAGCTAAGTCTCAGGGATGTAAACACAACAACATCGGTTGTCAAGCAATGGTGGGGGTACAAACATAGACACACACACACACACATATGGTCCCAAGTTGTTACCTCCCCCACAAGGTGTAACAACACTGCTATTTACCACTTCTCCTGAAACAATTATTAGTGTCACTACTGAAGGACCTTTAGGTGATCTGATCATTCCATGATCATGGCTGACTTATCTCTGATTGGTTGTAACAAAAACCACAGCCATCTTCAAACTGCCCACTTTGACTGGAATAAAGCAGACTGGAACTCGTATTGTACCAAGCTGCGATGACCAAACTGGCTCGAATTTTATGTCTATGTAGATGTGAACACTATACTTCAGAACATTCTGAATTCAATATGGATGGCATGTGCAGCATCGGTACCACACAAGCACAAAAAAAACACACAATAGTGCAATTTGGGAGACTGCAGCAGTCCGACTTGCCAGGAAAGAACACCATAATGCTGAACATGAATATAAAATGCATAAATCAGAGATCAACAGGAAAAAGTGCAATAGATCATCCAACCATCTCAAGCAGGTGACAAAAAAGGCAGTGCTTGAATTCGAACAGCGCATAGTAACCAACCCTGACAGCAAAGTATTCTGGAAGTATGTACATTCAAAGCAGAGACCTCACTTTTCAGTTGGTCCCCTTCGCAATCCCCACACAGGCCAGATTACTGACAATCCCAAAGAATGTGTAGAAATTATTGCTGGATGCTATGCAGGCATCTTTACTGTCGAAAATCAAAATGTTCCATCTCATCACCTCTGACACCGGACTCTATAACTACTATGAAATTTACACCAGCAATGCTACAATGCCACCTTAAGAATAAACGTAACTATGCCTCTCCTGGTCTCAATGGTGTTACATACCTACTTCTCAAACGTGGTGGGTACTTTCTTCTGAACCAACTTTCACTATTCTTTCAATTCTGTCTTGACAATGGTGTTACTCCAGAGCAGTGGAAAACTGCCAGTGTTATCCCTCTGTTCAAAAAAGGTGACCGCACATCACCTGTCAACTATCGCCCCGTCAGTCTTACTAGTTGCATCGCCAAACTGATGGTTTCCTGTGTCAGAGAAACCCTCTGGAACTTCTGGAAGTCTCACAGCCTCATCCAGCCGTCACAGTTTGGATTTATTCCTCACTCCAGCTGCTGTAATCAACTCATCGAGTTTCTTGAGGACATTACCCGAATCACTGATGGCGGCTCCTGGGTGGATGTTGTTTACCTGGACTTTGCTAAGGCTTTTAATTCTATGCCACACAAAAGACTTATGGTGAAACTCTCTGCAATGGGTGTAAGAGATGATCTCTATAACTGGTTGAAGTCCTTCATTATTGGCCGAAAAGAGGTTGACTTATCTGACTTATCCATCTCTGTTCTATATTTCAGAGATGAGGAATTGTGTATATTATTTACATTATTCACATATGACGGATATTTGTCCTCATCTTGTTTGTTGTTAACACAACATTTCGGCTGATAAACCCTCCAACCTTCAGGTGTTTTGGGGGAAATTTCAAACCTAGGTTCTCATTCCTAAGGTATTTTTCAATGTTGTTGTTATTATTATTATTATTATTATTATTATTCAGGTCACTACTTCGAATCGAACTCGGAATCTTGGGGTTAGTAGTTTGCGCCCTTAACCACTACGCCATATGAGGACAAATATCCGTCATATGTAAATAATGTAAATAATTATCCATCTCTAAACAAAAGTAACAAAGAACGATATATAAATACATTATAAAGCTCAAAATGAGTTAGAATAAAGAAATAGATGTGTCAGATTTCTAACAAAAAATAAAAATTGTCAAAATATAATAATGGTGCAAAATGAGCAGCTGTCAAAGTTTACCATATACCTTACATAAATTTCATACTTGACGACACACATGCATACACACACACACACACAAACACATATATATTATGTGTGTGTGTGTGTGTATATATA
>NC_068981.1:58573351-58575068 GCF_001194135.2 Octopus bimaculoides | reverse complement strand
ATATATATATATATATAATAGTGTATGAAACATACACGAAGAGAAAACCACCATGTGGATTTCTTACATGCTACAAATGGCAGTCAAATCCTTAAATCAAGAAAAGAATATTCTTGGATTAAAGCACGTTAATTTGTACTCTCAAGCAAGACATTTGAGTGAATAAAAAAACAGTAAACCTTATACTTATAAGTGTTGCTATTAATGACCAAATAAAACAACTAATAAGATAATTATTGATTATTTAATTATCCAATGCTCATCAGTAAGGTTGCTAATTAAATGCATAAACATAAAACTGCAATACATACCGAAAACACAAAGCAAGCACTCAGTTCCATGCTTATACATCATGGATTCACCTCAGAATGCCCTCAAAAGCAACGTGCAACACCAGCGTAGTATAGCAGTAACTCTTATTACACTTGCTAGCCACTAGCAAATAATTATTTAATAATTTTTACCCTTTGATTTGATTTGATTTGATTTGATATAGTTTCAGCTCATGCTGGGGGCACGCATTGCCATTTGGTGTTGCTACATAATTTTACTTCACTAATTCTTTTCAGACATTGACATTTGGTGCATGAGGGAGTTTGATGCCACTGCCCTCATCTACACTTCCTGCTGTGAAGTTGGTTCATCTGGGACACTTGACAGTAAGAAGTCCAGGTCTTGCACTGACAGTGTTTCTGGTATTGCAATCCCTCCAGGGCCAGTGTATTTAATTGGTATTGCATTTAGTTTTGCATGCTGATAGCACAAGGCTTGAAACTATTCAGTATTAAACTGCATGCTATTCTTTTCAGCCCACTTGTATATTTCATCTAACTCACATTGCAGGCACATAGTGTCTTCAGGGTTCTGTGTCACCTGTGAGACTATTGTATCATCTGCATAACTTGTGATCGTGGCTCTCTGTGTGGGTGAGGGCATATCTGAAAGGGCCATTATGAACAGTAGTTGTCTCAAAACAGTGCCTTGTGGAACACTGCTCACCATTTGCGTGTCATTGGAGGTGACCCCACTGACAACTACCACCTGACTTCTGTCCTTCAGAAAGTCATGTAGCCATTCTCCCAATTTCCTGACTATGCCGAGATCACGCAACTTGTGACATATCATTCCATGATAAACTTTATCAAAGGCCTTTGCAAAGTCAAGATATATCATTTCCACATTTGGGTGTTTGAGCAGCTGTTTCAGCACCCAGTCATAGTGTTGTAAGAGCTGAGTCAGGCAGCTTCTTCCTGGTTGGAAACGCTGTTGGGTATCAGTCAGTTAGTCATTTTCCTCAAGGAAGGTAATTAGTTTTCTTCTGACTATTCATTCCATGACTTTGCTGACGTGCAAAGTCAGAGAGATAGATCTGTAGTTTTTGGCCACTGCTCTGCTACCTCCTTTATGAATAGGGCATATTTTACCCTCCTTCAGCTTGCTTAGAAGTTTGCCAGTTGCAAGGAAGCTCTGAAAGAGAGACTGCAGTGGTCTTGCTAGAACTTGCTTATGGGCTTTTAGAAGGATTGCTGAGAATTGATTAAGGCCAGTAGCTGAGTTTGGGTTCATTTCATCTAAAGCCCTTATTACATCGCCTTCTTTTATATTGATGTAATCAATCATCACTGCCTCTGTTTTTATATCCGCAGTGATAAAAAAGTCAAAATTCAGCTGGATTGCTGACTTGCAAGTGTTCTAGGGGTGGAGTGATATATAATAT
>NC_068981.1:58572296-58573008 GCF_001194135.2 Octopus bimaculoides | reverse complement strand
TTAATGTAATGTTTACATTGCTTAAATAAATGGAGTCACATGAAACGATCGTACTGCATAAACTTTGGATATCCTTGTTGCTTATTTTGATTTTAATCACCTTATTTTGGAATTGTATGGATAATGCCATACTTAATTCTGGTGCTTAAACTTAAGTACCATATTCACCCTGAGTGGTTGGCGTTAGGAAGGGCATCCAGCTGTAGAAACTCTGCCAAATTTAGATTGGAGCCTGGTGTTGCCATCCGGTTTCACCAGTCCTCAGTCAAATCGTCCAACCCATGCTAGCATGGAAAGTGGACGTTAAACGATGATGATGATGATGATGTTTGGCCCTACGGCCTTTAATGTTGTTTTCACTGTTTAATTTTTCCTGTGTTGGTTTGTGTTTGCTAACTTGGAACCCTCTGTTTAGCAGGTTAATCCACTAAACAGGAAGAGCTATTCTAAGAGCGCTTCTGCCTCATCTTCGAAACGCCTAGTTTAGAATAGAGGCAGCTGATGAAGGAAAAGTTCCATAAGTGGCTTGTCTGTTTTCCTATGTGTACGTTTTGTTGTCTGTAAAAAAAAGTCTGTTTCTGTGCTTTTGTTCCCGTTCCTTTTCTGACGTCCTGTACCCGGATAAGCATCTATATATACATGTAGATGTAGGTATGTACATATATGTATATATACATGCATATGCTCATATATCATTTGTATTATATATATA
>NC_068981.1:58554467-58572111 GCF_001194135.2 Octopus bimaculoides | reverse complement strand
TGTCAAGAAAGTTCTTGCAGAATTTTTAATTTTGGGTTTAAATGACGTATTTTCAAATTAATTTCTGTTAAATTACTTTGACTTTATATATCATTTTAAAGCCCATTTTTTGCTCTATCTAATCATGTTACTCTTTTTCTTTTTGAATAATTAGGCCATTTTTTCTGGAACATTGAATACAACATGGACGAAAAGCAAATTCACACAACTTTCTTATTCTAGTTCAAGCTAGGCCAAAAAGCTGCTGAAACAGCTCGCAATATCAATGATGCGTTTGACCCAGGAACCACTAATGAACGTACAGCACAATGGTGATTCAAGAAATTTTGTAGCGGTGACGAGAGTTTTGAAGATGACAAGCGTAGTGGTTGGCCATTGGATGTTGACAACGATCAACTAAGAGCCTTAGTCGAAGCCAATCCACGCACAACTGTTTGAGAGCTTGCTTCTGAATTAGACGTAACATATACGACAATTTTCAACCACCTGAAAGAGATCGGAAAAACAAAAATACTTGAGAAATGGGTGCTGCACGAATTGAACGACAACCCAAAAAAACACCGTTCTGAAGTGTCATCTTCCCTTCTTTTATGCAACAAGAACGACCTGTTTCTCAACCAGATTGTGACTATCGATAGAAAGTGGATTCTTTACAACAACCGGCGATGCTTAGCTCAGTGGCTGGACGCCGACGAAGCTCCACGACACTTCCCGAAGCCAAAGTTGCACCAAAAGAAGGTCATGGTAACTGTCTGGTTGTCTGTGGCTAGTCTCATCCATCACAGCTTTTAATGGTGGAATAGATTGAAATATGCAGCATGGCATGGTGTAGAGCATATTGGAATGCACCAGTAATTATACAGCTAATCAAGTATCATCATCATCATCCTCATCGTTTAATGTCCACTTTCCATGCTGGCATGGGTTGGACAGTTTGACTGAGAACCGGCAAGCCGGGAGGCTGTACCAGGCTCCAATCTGATTTGGCAAGGTTTCTATAGCTGGATGCTCTTCCTAAAGCCAACCAATCTGAAAGTGTAGTGGGTGCTTTTTACATGCCACTGGCATGGGTGCCAGTCAGGCAGCACTGGTAATGGTCACACTCGAATAGTGCTTTTTACGTGCCACCAGCATGGGTGCTAGTCAGGCAGCACTGGCATTGGCCATGACTATGATTTCACTCAGTTCAACAGGTCTTCACAAGCATTGTGTATTGCTCAATGATTGAAGGGTACTTTTAAATGGACCAGTTATGCAACACTGGCATCAGCCACAACTACAATCTCATTTGGCTTGCTGGGTCTTTTCAAGCATGGCATTTGCATCATTTCAAATTTCAATTCCAATGGGATATTTTTAATGTAATTTTAACTAGACATGATTGTCACTTTGGTTTATTCACCCATCAACTATCTTTGTATTTAATCTGGCTTGCCAGCCAATAGATCAATGAGAGATACAAGTTTCTGCAGGCAGTACTTTATTTTCTCCACTGAGCTGGCAAAAATAGATACAATGTCCTTACATTCATGTGAGCATATTTCAGCATCATTCAGCACTGGAAATTGGGACATGCAAAATCTTTGCTTGTAACTTGTTTTATGATTTTATTGGTTGTATTGTCATGTTTGTTCGTTTCATTGACCATTACGACTTAACAATTCACCAATTTATTCCCTGAAAAGTACATGGAAAACAGTTCCTTTTGAAGAGATTCTCCATTCCTGTTTGCTCACCATCATATTGTTCCTCTTCATCACATATGTTGTCCAAGGATGAAATTGCTCTCTTCACCCTAACAGTCTTTGTGTGGAGTCTTCAACAAATATCTTATAGTTTTGGGCTTTTTTATCCCTTAGATGATTTCTTCTTCCTCTTCTCAGTTTGCTTTGCAATTTAAAACTTTATTAGTATCAATGAGAACTCGTGTTCTCTCAGGTTTTCTCCAACCTTTTCTATTCCTTGGTCCAGCTTTCATGAAATGATAGAATAAAGAGATATGAGCCTGATGGCCCTGGTTGGCTTAATGTTTTACTATTTAGGGTCAGTGGAGCAAGTACTGTGAAACTGATTGTTGCATATCCTGATGCAATAGAATTCTCATCAATGTTTAAAGGAGAATCTGTTATATTATAAGGAAAGAAACTACAATTAGTAAAGATGTTCCTGTCTAAAGGATAAGTATCTGTTAGTCTGAAGGACAATTGGATGTTGTAAGGATTCAAGGCTCAAAGAAGTGTCTTCCTATCTAATCCAAAAATTTCATATACTATCATCATTTCCCCCATGTTTTCCTTCATTCATGCATCAGCTGAAAATTTGTCTGGATTTTGAAAGACTCCTAAATAGTTCTATCAAGGGACTACACCTTGTGCAAACTGTGTTGGGAAACAATAGCAACACACTTCTATTCTCTTGGCATAGTAAATGACCTTTATGCTGATGGGGCTTTCTTGGTGCAGAGTTAAGGTGTGCCACAAAATAAATCATGAAAGCAGGAAATTTTTTTAATGTCATCCACCCTAGTCTATAGGCCACGCAAATACAACATGATAATGTACCATGAAGAAACTGATCCTTAAAGTAAACTTGAGAAAATACAAACATAGGAGAAATAGTTTTCTACATAGCACTGATTTCACAGTAAATAGTCACTCAATATCCTTGTTCTGCTGGTACTATGGCTCCAACTTATTTCCTACCTTTTTTCAGTGATGATTTTTCTTGGCCTCAGCAATGCCTGTCATATATTCACTTTCATTAAGATTCTATGTCTTATCTAGAGTGAACCAATATCTTTCAAAAACAGTTTCATAGTTATTACAAAGTTGATCAAATTATGATGATAGAAGCTGGTTGCATGATTGAGTGATGAAATCTCAGTTGTCCTTGATGAACAGTCTGCATACTCTTTCACAAAATTATTCATCCACTCTTTGAATGCATTTTGATTCTCCATTCAAGAATAAGGTATCCATAAAGCTGATTCGCATACTCAAATGTCAAACTCCTGGCTTCCTTTTGTGCTCAAATGTCTGTGTACATGTGGGTTACTTGGAATATGTTTTACCTAACCTCTCTCACTATGTTCCAACTAGTTCCATTCAATAATGACCTCATCATATGTAATATACACAATACAGAATGAAACTGGCAAATTATCTGCTGTCCCATTTTGATTAACACAGAAACAATTTATTACAAACAAACTGAATATTTCTTACAAGTGAAAATTTTACTATAAGAGGCTCTCACAAGATGGCAGCACAGGTTCTTTATTTCTGTTTAGAGAGAGGTATTTCAACTTATCCCACTTTTCCCTATCAAGTTTTCCAAAACTATTTCCATTACTGGACATGACAAACTAGCTTCCTTTAATAGCACCAAGATATAATTGTTACATGTAATAAAGAGAAAGCATTACAGTCCACCGACTCATACGTATGAACAACACACAATTAACTTCCCCCATCATTACAAATGTCAGACATCACAATCCATGTCCACATTTCAAGGTCAACAATTATGATGTGGTCATGGATTGTGATGTCTGACATTTATAAATGATTTTCAAAATGGCTTCCCAAAGACTAGATTTGCTTTTCAGGGTCAAACATTTTAGGTTTGATCTGTTACTGACCTACAAAGCTCAAGTGCAACCATATTAGAATACTGATTATACTTGAGTGACATTGCTGAGAGAGGTGAAGGCCATTTGGTTGACTCAACATGCTACAACCATTCTTTCACAAATGCAGTTCTCTTTCTTTTTCACCAAATTTATCTTTAATACTGATTTCAAGTTTTGGCACGAGGCCAGCAAGTTTAGGCAGGGGGTAAGTACTTATTTTATCGATCCTGAAGGGATGAAAGACAAAGTCAACCTTGAATGGAATTTGAACGCAGAAGGTAAAAACAGATGAAATACTGCTTAGTATTTTGCTGGACGTGCTAAGGGTACTGCCAGCTTGTCACCTTACATTTATCTCTAATATTGGTTTCAAATTTTGGCACAAGGCCACAAAATTCAGGGGAGGGAGTAAGTCAGTTATATCGACCCCAGTGCTCTACTGGTAATTATGTTATTGACCCTAAAGGATGAAAAGCAAAGTTGACCTTGGTGGAATTTGAACTCAGAACACAAAGACAGATGAAATTCCACTAAGCATTTCCCCTAGTATGCTAACAATTCTGCTAGCTCACCACCTTATATATCTTAAGAGAAATAAAACTTCAATCGACTGGAATTTTCCTCTTGCCCCACTTTCTGTATTAATGTTACCTTACTACTAATTCTCTGACCTGTTACAAATAAGTTCCATTTTTAATATACTTACATTACATTTGTAAATTCTAAATGAATTCAAATGAAAATTTGTATGAGTTTCTGTTTGGTTCTCGACAACATTAGGTATGTCCTTTCCATTGAAATCAGTGATGTTCCACAATGAGTATTTAAAAAGAAGCAAAACTTTTGTTACTATAGCAAAAAAAAAAGTTTATCTTTGAAAACTATCAGAAATATCTTAGTATATATAATATAAAATGAAAACTGCCCCAAAATGTAAATTGCTGTCGTTATATTTTCTTTTTAAATATCAAAGTAATGAAATTATATTTGTATTAGCTTTAAAATGTGCGAGGGAGTTGTGTATATTTCTGCTCCGGATTTATGTATTTCTACAAACGCTATATATGTATATATATAAAAATTGTAATGAAGTATCCAGTCAACATTTCTCGTTTAGCTGACATCACGTGTTATGTCCCTTCTTGTGACATGCGCAGTATCAGTGCTCAGTTGTTAACATACATAACACAAGTGTCAGGAGCGTTTTCTTTCCTCTTCTCTTTTTTTTTTTAACTGGTCCAGAATGAGTGAGTGGGATACTGGATCATCTTCAAAAGATGGTCAAGGAAGTGAGGATACAAGATATCGACAAAGTGATACGACGAATTCAGATTACGAATGTAATATTTGTTTAGACTCTGCACGAGATGCCGTGGTCAGTAAATGTGGCCATTTATTCTGGTAATTTATGTTTTCATTTGTCTTTTATTATCAATCTGTAATATATATAATATAATTATAATTATATTATACAGTAAATTTACTTTCTGAAGTTATTTTCTTCATCTACTCTTGTTAACACTACTTCAGAAACATAATGATTATAACCAATGCACCAATGTACGGACACAAAATTTCTTCATGACAACATATTGCCATTTATTATTATCTTTTTTTATCAGTATTACATTTCCCTCAATATGGAGTTATTAATCGTATATAAAATGATTTAATGATCTTGGCAAGAAAGTTGTATGTGTAACGGAACCAGTTTGCGAATAATGTCACCAAGTTGGACACTAATAATGGGGTGGGTTGTGCACTGTGTTCTATACAGATCGCCAGTCTAATACGATTAAAAAAATATTCTTTAACGATAACTATTAAAGGTAAAAATCAATGACCAAAGAAATATAAATGTAATCCATTAAATAGATAGCTTCCATTTTAGCTACGTAAACTACTATTACGTGATGGTTCACAGGACAGAAATTGGGATAGTAAGTAAAGTGCTTTACTATAAATTAAGTAAAGTTGTGAATTTTGTTGTGATTTATTAAATCGATATACACTGAAGATAAACACGGTGATAATTGTATAAAGATTTCACAAATTTTTTTTATCTTGAGTCGGAAGTTAAGAACTCTTGACCCGGGGAATAAGTGAAATGTTTTTGTCTATGTTCCATTTACAATAAACCATAGAATTCAGCAGTTTATTATGTATTTTGAAGAAGTATTACGCGCGTTATTTTAAGAATATAAGAAATAAAACTTAAGCTTTTACATGTTTAAACAGTATTAACAACAATTAGATTTAACTCTCCCATTCCAGCTGACGAAAGAGGCTCTATGCGATTGTTAGATCTGCTAGAAATAGCAGTCAAGTCTCCCCCTCTGAGTACATTTTACTGCCTTAAAATGACACATAATGTGTTAGCTGCATTGTCTGGGTGAAGGATGGAATGCCTTTCATCCTGAGTCTGTCCCGATCAGAGATGACCTAATGACTTGAGGTTAATAACAAACCGACTCCTAAGCTACATCACATGAAAATGTTCATACCTTTACGGTGCTTTATTTTACTGGAAAGTAATACATTTGTATTGCAATATTATATATATATATATATATATATATATATATAACGTTATTTAGACTGTATTCCTTTACGTGTGGGTTATAGCTTGTGCTGTCGATTATCAGTTGTGTTCTGTAGTTGGTTTTGTTTGTTTTCAATGTTTTTACAATATTATATATAAGCAGTTTTGTACACTCCTCCTATCGTATCAACGCCTTCTAAGAAATGACTTGGATAAGTGATTTTACTATTAGTACACTAGGCTAGTTTGTTTCTGTTTTATCAGTTTTCAGAAATATATCAGATCGTATTTACAAACTGTCGTAAAGCTGTGTTTTTTTTCTTGTTTGTAGTGTTTTTGTCTTTTCATTTACTCAGTGGAAATTTCTGTATAAATTACTGCTCCACAATTCCCTTAGATCTCTCGTTGAATGAATTAATTATCTTAATATTTGCTTATCTCTTTTGTTTTATAGTTAATAATTATTTTCGTAAGTGGAAATATTAATTTTTAAGAAGATTAAAAGAATAAATAAATAAAAAGGAAAGAATGCCTCTGATTAACTAAACAAATCTATGTAGCCAGAGTTACCATAAGTCGGGTGTGTCAATAGTTTCTAATTTAGGTAAATTTGGAAAAAATACAGGGATGGAAGCCTCCAATTAGAAACAAAATATTTTTTAAATGTCAGATATGTGTACATTATTAAATAATGAGAGTACATTGGAACGATCGTTGGAGCGTTGGACAAAATGTTTTGCAGCATTTAGTTGCGTCACTTACAGTTCAAAACGTGCCGAAGTCAACTTTGCCGTTCATCTTTTCGAGGTCGATAAAATAAAGTTTCAGCAGAGTATTAAATCAACTAACTCCTCCTCCAAATTTCAGACTTTGTGCCTATGTTAGAAACAATTAAAAAAAAATTAATGTCATAGTGGCGAGCTGGCAGAATCGTTAACACGCCGGACAAAATTTGCCTTGTATTTCTTTCTACTCAAGTTCAAATTCCGTCAGGGTCGATAAAATAATTACCAGCTAAGCACTGAGATAGGTGTTTTCGAGTTCTCCTTTCTTCAAATTTGCTGGCAAATTGTGAAGTTGTGTGAAATATTATTGTTGTATTTTGATTTGGTTTATTTTGTACGAACTGGTCTATGTCTCACCCAGAGACATCAAAGCATTTTAAGCTAGACATCCTAAAAGCCAAATTCGAAGGATTAAGACTCCATTTTAAAATCATAATACTTTAAAAGTTCTCATATATTCAGTTTATGTTTTTTCGCCAGATGTAGGCAGTATTCATTCCAATTCCTTACAGGAAATATAAGAGAAAAGTCTCATCCTTCAATTGCATGTAACACGGGCAACGCCAGGTATCTCTGCTAGTGTTTAATAAAAAAACTTATTTACCTAAGTCTTATCGTCATCTCCTTCGAAATAGTCACCTTGTGCGACAATACACCGGTCCCAGTGTTCCTGCCACTTTTGGAATCCTGCCAGAAAGTTGTTTTCTGTGAGTTGAGGACCTTCTACGATTCACTCTGGATCTCAACAGCAGTGTTAAAACGGCGACCTTTGAGCTGAATTTTCATCTTGGGGAAAAAGATGGAAGTCTGCATGTGCTAAATCTGGCGAATAGGGTGTTGTTTTTGGTGAGAAACTCATGACTGAGGAGAGCTCAGTGACAGAGTTCATTACTGTTGTGAAGAATCTAATTCTTTGCACTCCACAGATCTGGTCACTTTCGCCAAATGTCCTCCATCAAACACTTCAAAATGTTACAGTAGAACTCTTGATGACAGTCTAGCCCTGGGGGACAAATTTGTGATGCACCATACCACAGATGTCAAAATAAGCAATGAGCATGCTTATGATTGAGCTATGGCTCTGTTGTGCTTTCTTCGGTCATGGGGATGAAGACCTCTTCCATTGTGATGACTGCTGCTTTGTCTCAAGGTCATACCCGTAGACCCAACTCTCATCAACGGTAATGATCCTTGACATGAACGCTGGGTCATCAGCGGCATGCTGATGGAAATCTTGACAGAATGCGATGTGATATTCTTTCTGCTCAGTGGTCAGAAGGTGAGGGACAAACTTGGCAGAGACATGCCACATGTTCAATTCAGATGGTAGGATTGCCTGCACACACCCATATGACAGACCAACGATATCAGCAATGTCGTTGATAGTTCTCCTATGATCCTCATATGCATGCTAATGAATTTTCTCCACATTTCTGCTGGTGACACTCATGGCAGGTCTTTCAGATTGCTCATTGTCTTCCAAGGAAAGTTTTTCCACTTTTGAAGCACCCATGTCACTCAAAACATTGCATATGACCCATTGCATCCTTGCTGAAGCATGCTTAGTGTCTCTGTAGCAGACTTCCCAAGTTTAACGCAAATTTCACATTGACTCTTTGTTTCAGCTGCCTGTCCATGACAAAATTGCAGAATACAACATACACGTTATCATAAAACACACTAATTTCACAACTTGTGAAGTAAACAATGGTGTCACTTGGCACACTACCTCATGAAGACCACTGCTAGCTCTCACTGTGCTCGCAACTGTGCTCGCAACTGTGTACTGCCATCTGTTGGTGTGTTACAAAACTAGTCCAGGAATTTTTTGATACCACATGATATATCTTGTGTCATTCAACAGCTTATTGAGGTGGATGAGAGCTATGCAAAATAGAATAGATGATAGAGAATCGCTTTGAAAAATGTTGCAGTTTATTTTGATGTTGTCAGCATTCACAATGTCTGTCTCCAAATTCAGTATCAAGATTGATCTCCAAAGTTTTGGACCAGATGTTTGAAAATTCCCTATAACTAAAGAGATTATATACAGGGCAAGACTATCAAATGCTTTTTTTTAAATCAATCTATGCAATGAAGAGATTTTTATGCTGTTTATCACAATCTTGAAGCAGCATTTTAATGATTAAATGCTGGTCTTTACATCCATACAAGCTATGTTTACAGCCTTTTTGTTTATTTTGAAATGTTTTGTTATCTATCAGAAAGGTATACATGTACTCAAAGATGATGGGTATTAGTATTTTGTACATGGTTGTGAGATATGTTGTTGGTCAATAATTTCTTGGGTTAGGAGTTCCAATACACAATATACTAACCAGGGAGGGATTTTTTCCCTTGTCATGTATACTGTCATTATGGAGGTGATCAATCTTTCATGGGATTCAGGGAAAACTTTCAGCCAGAAATTAGGGATTTTATCTTTTTTTCAGGAAGTTTCATTTATTAGATTTTCAGTCTAGTTCTATAATGATGATGATGATGGTAGTGGTGGTGGTGGTGTTGTTGTTGTTGTTGTTGTTTTTCTTCTTCTTCTTCTTCTCATCATCTATGAACATTCTATGATCTCATTGTTTTCATGATCTATTCACCTTACTCCTTTAAATTCATTTGTTGTTGCTACCAAATTCTTACAACTAACAAAAAACTGTTCGATCATCTCTTTCCTTGCATTGAAGCATTTACCCCACTTCACCCCTCCCTGACATCATTTGTTCTCAATGGTTTCAATTTTCATAACTTCTTTCAGCACTCGCACTCCTATATTGATGCTGTTGGTACAGAAGTTAAATGTTTTGCTGTTCTAAACTCTCTACAGCAATTAGTATTATCTATTACTGACCAACACTCAAAACACTCTTGATTTCTTCTTCAATTCCAAACTTAGCTTCTACCTACCATCACAATCACTGCGCACAACAAATCATCTGATCACTCTACACATTCACATAGACTGTAAGACTTCAAATTGATTAGTTGGTTGGAGTTCCTCCACTTTTATATTAAATGTCTCTAACAGTAAATGTACTTCACTCTTTTGAGACTACTGTGCAGGTGACTTTTACATATATAATCCTAAATTCTCCAACTGGTTCATACATAGCTGCCTTCAAGTGGCACAGGTAAAGAACACAGCTTACAATGCCTGGGGGAAAAAGTAATTCACACATATTAACTGGATAGCTTTTATCCACCATCACAACACCTAGAAGACTACCACCCAGGATGCAAAAGATGTTATTATGCATCACACTACCAGCAAGCTATTTTATCTCTCAAATTGCAGCTGATTCTTTTGGTCCCTTGCCAAAAGGAGTGCCACCAATTTTGCAATTATCATCCTTTGCACCATTGCTCAGGCACCATAACTTCTTAAACATGTGATATTCAATTTACTGCTAGCATCTATGATACATAAATTTGGCAAGATTCTTCCAAACCCTTTTTCATTCCTTCAATCTCACCACATATACACTTCAAAAATACACCTCCAGTCTCTTCAGACAAAATCCTCCAACCTTAACAATGTCCCTTCTCTTAAACTGAGAACTCCAGAGCTCCTATTGTTGCCCAAATCTTCACTCTTTTCTTTCTACAGAAATCCGTCTTGATGTTTAGCAACATGCTACATTTATGTTCCATCTCCAAGGATAAGTCTCTGACTCTGGCCAATTATCAACCTTTTACTCTCACTAATGTCTCAAGTGTTAGGAACAACCATTAACAATTACCTCCTTTATTACCTTGAGTCTCTCTCTCCTCAAAGATGGACCAGTATAGCTTCCATAGAAAACAGATCTATTAGGGATTTATTCATATATGTTACCAATGGTTTCTCTCTCGTGAGAAATTTAATTAGAGCAATGTTGTTGCACATGACATCCTCAAAGCCTTTGATCATATCTGTATCTCCCCTACCATTACAAGCTTCATTTATCTGTGTCTTGTTAGATGCAATATTGCAGCATACACTTGTAGAGCTTTTTACTAATCATCACTTTGTCAAATCTGGCGTATTTGAAGTTTCATTTATGTTTCCCACCCACTTGCTTCGCTAATGAAAGTCTCACTTGCTATCACTTCTAACAGCTCACATTCCTCTGTAGATGACACCACTGGTTTTCTCTTTAACCTCTGAAACATAGTCATTATACACATGCAACATAGATACATCATGCCTCTATGAACATAGACCTCAGAAACATCCTTCAATGGAGGTCATGACAATCTAGTCTCTTCAGTAATACAAATGTATTACACCCTCTCAAGTTATTAACTAAACAAAAACTGAAGGTACTACAAATGCTATTCCCCTAAATTTTTAATGGTTTCAAATAGGAACCTCACATATATAACATTGCAAAGACCTGGCTTACTTTCAAAGATTATAAACTACTTTAGTCTTGAATGATGCTGACTCTTTATAATGCTGAAGAAAAAGAATCTACATTTGAGTACAGTTCACAATATCTAGAACAGTGCTACTACTAGACAGGATTGAGAAAGATTCACTCACCAACTTGTTACAACCTCTAAACCAGGGGTGGGGAAACTTTTTAGTGCAGTGGGCAAAAATTTCCAAAGAAAACAGTCCTTGGGTGGATCACAAGTTCTGATTCTTATATCTGTGTAAACCTTGTATATATCTATGTATAATTCAATATACATTAATAAAGACAAATTTAACACATTAAATTAATGCGTAACATCTTCATTAATGCTACCACTGAATTTAGGACGTTTATATTACTTATGAGGTATTCTATAGTTTTCAGCTAATGTAGTTGGATCTGAAGGGGGTGGTACAAACCTAGTAATATGTGTTTTATAGTGAAGGCAAAATTTCCATTCAAATATCATTTACCTGACAATTTTCTGTTCGAGTCTAACTGTTTTAAGTCGTAGTAGAAACACGACTTATGTCGAAAACAGGCATAGGAATATTGTATAAATTTTATAATTGAAAAATTTACTATATTTGGTACATATGAGTATACCATCCTGCAGGCACAATAAAATGGGCTCACCCCTGCTCTAAACATACAGATATACTGTTTCCTCTCTGGTGTTCTTCTATAGTGGTCCCCATTATTCTGAATAAGTTTGTTGCATACTTTCTCTACCCAAGTGTACTTGTTTCTTCTCTTGTGATCACCCACTTGTATCTCATCTCCCAAATCCTACACTAAACACTTTACTCAATAATCCCTTTCTAGAACTGCTCTCGTTTGTTGCAAGTTTTCTGTACTTTATAACTATAAATATGAATCTCTATTATTTATCATCTGTTTTGACAAAATCAAAGTTAAATTTATAAAACCTGTTTTTTTTTGTTGTCAATTTGATATTGAAATGTGACGTATATTCTGATTAATATACTTGATTCAAGTAATAGTATATCTGAAATTTAACCATTTCATAATCCTATTTCTAATAGACTACAATGCTTATTTCAAATAAATTTTAAAATAATCAAAAAATTGTGGGTAATTTAGTAAAATAACTTTTTTCACATCTTTAAGAAGGAGTTTAGGCTATAACAAAGGCTTTTTACATGAAATTGTGAAGAGTAGCTGATGACAGGTATGAGTTGCAACAAAGATAGCAAGAGTAGGCAATGACTGGCAGTACAGAAAGAGTGAAGAGCAGTAGACAGAAGAAGGACGAGAGAAAGGAAAATGATGTGTGGTTAGATTGCAGGCATGTCTAGGGAGAGTAAGAGGCATACAGTGATTGAAGTGAATCAGCTGGAAGTGGTTCTTGGTAGTGGGAGGGATAACTGGTAATACAGCCTATTCTTACTTTAGCTGCTATACTTTAAGAACACTCTCCTCCAGTGCTGATTAGGTCACATAGGTAACAGAAGCTGTCTACTATCTCTAGGGCTACTATCCTCCTAGCTATCTGAGAAAATCTATTTCCCATGTGCTATTGGTGTTTATTGCTCCCATGCATCTACCTCATACAAAGACTACTTTTTTGTTATCTCGCCAATGACACCACTGCACCCCTTATGTGTTCATAGCTTTCATTGAGTACATTGTATAAAATTTCTACATATTAAGCAAAGTCATTACCCTGCTGGAAGTAGAACCCTGTATGTTTACCCACTTAGTAAGACTTTGGTCTTTGAGAAATTCATTGTTTTAAGGAAGGGTGTAGCACAGGAGCAATAAACATTGAAAATGTGCAGAGAACAACTTCTGCCACATTCCTGGGAGAAAAACTAGAAGTAGTTGATAGCTTCCGTTACCTAGGTGACCAAGTCAGTAGCGGGGGAGGGTGCGCTGCTAGAATAAGAATAGCCTGGGCAAAGTTTAGAGAGCTCTTACCTCTGCTGGTGACAAAGGGCCTCTCACTCAGAGTAAAAGGCAGATTGTATGACGCATGTGTATGAACAGCCATGGGCCGTGACTGCTGAGGACATGCATAAGCTCGCAAGAAACGAAGCCAGTGTGCTCCGATGGATGTGTAATGTCAGTGTGCATACTCGACCTTGAGAGAAAAGTTGGACCTAAGAAGCATCAGTTGTGGTGTGCAAGAGAGACGATTGAGCTGGTATGGTCATGTGGCAAGAATGGATGAGGATAGCTGTGTGAAAAAGTGCAACACCCTAGCGGTTGAGGGAACCTGTGGAAGAGGTAGACCCAGGAATACCTGGGATGAGGTGGTAAAGCACAACCTTCGAACATTAGGCCTCACCAAGGGGATGACTAGTGACCGAGATCTTTGGAAATATGCTGTGCGTGAGAAGACCTGGCAAGCTAAGTAAGACCATAACCTGTGACCTTTGCCAGGGGTGTAGCCAGCCCACTAATGCGTACCTTTCCTTCATTGGACACTAAACTCTGCTTGCGAAGACCTGTTGAGGCAAGTGAAATCGAAATCAAACTAAATTTGACGACTGGCACCCATGCCAACCTTTCCTTCATTGGACACTAAACTCTGCTTGTGAAGACCTGTTGGGGCAAGTGAAATTGAAATTGAACCAAATTCAATGACTGGCACCTGTACCAGTGGAGCGCTAACAGCACCGTTCGAGGATGATCATTGCCAGGGCAGCTGTCTGGCTTCCGTGCCGGTGGCACGTGAAAAGCACCATTTGAGCGTGACCGTTACCAGCAATGCTTTACTGGCATTTGAAAAAACATTTGAGCGAGGTCGTTGCCAGTGCCGCTGGACTGGCTCCTGTGCAGGTGGCACGTAAAAAACACCATTTGAGTGTGGCCGTTGCCAGTACTACCTAACTGGCCCTCGTGCCGGTGGCACATAAAAGTACCCACTACACTCTCGGAGTGGTTGGCATTAGGAAGGGCATCTAGCTGTAAAAACTCTGCCAGATCAGATTGGAGCCAGGTTTTCACCAGTCCTCAGTCAAATCGTCCAACCCATGCTAGCATGGAAAGTGGACATTAAACGATGATGATGATGTTGTTAACTATCACTTTACATGTCCTGTATGGCTCTCATAAGCTATTCATCTACTCATAACATTCTCAGCAACCACCAAGTCACAGCAGGGGACCTTGCTGAAGGCTTTCTCTTAGGTTGATGAACTACAGTGGTATACTGTATATTATTGAATACTTCTGCTTCAGCAAGAAGAGAACATCAGTAGTACTTCTTCCTGGCACAAATTTGAACTGCATCTCATCTAGGCTTGTTCTTTTCCTAATTGACTGAGCTATAACTATTTCTGTAATTTTACATGACCTGGTCCAGCAAATTGATAAGTCTATAATTACCTCTCTCTCTAAAGCATTTCTTTTTCTCTTGTAATAGTTGACTATGATGTTGCTATACCAGTCATTTCTGAACATTGATTGTATGTGTAACTAGGCCTTATTCTATACACTGCAAGGTATTTTAAGCATATTAGCTGTAACTCCTGACGGTCTAGGAGCTTTCTCTGCCTTTATATCCTCAATTCTTTATCATACTGTTGTTTACTAAAATGGCTGGTCCCTCTGATGGAGCCATGTTGGGAAGACTTTTTTTTTTTAGTTATGAACTCTCCACATTTAATAGTCCTCTATAATAGCACTTCCTTGCCTCTTTCTTTTCAGAATCAGCAAGTGCAAGAGTGGCATTTGTAAACATTTCCCTTCTACAGCATCATGATTTTCTTTGATATACTGCCTTGCAATTTGGAACACTTCACTCCGTAGAACATAGGCAGACCTCTTTACTTTCTGCTTCTCTCCTTGCTAAATAGAAATAGACATATTAACTAGGTTTTTACATGCATGCATGCATACATACATACATGCATACATACATACATACACTCACATACATACATACGGACACACACATACATACACATTGTTGGCACTCCGTCGCGGGTTCCAGTTGATCCGATCAACGGAACAGCCAGCTCGTGAAATTAACATGCAAGTGGCTGGGCACTCCACAGACATGTGTACTCTTAACATAGTTTTCGGGGATATTCAGTGTGACACAGTGTGACAAGGCTGACCCTTTGAATTACAGGTACAACAGAAACAGGAAGTAAGAGTGAGAGAAAGTTGTGATGAAAGAGTACAGCAGGGTTCGCCACCATCCCCTGCCGGAGCCTCGTGGAGCTTTAGGTGTTTTTGCTCAATAAACACTCACAACGCCTGGTTTGGGAATCGAAACCGCGATCCTATGACCGCGAGTCCGCTGCCCTAACCACTGAGCTATTGCACCTCCACATACATATACATACATGCATACACACACGGTGTGGTGAATAAACTGTTGTCTAAATTATGCAAAAGTGAAAATAACACTGACATCTCATTTTAACAGATATATTTACCAAAATTACATAGAAATATCTTGAAATACTAGAGTAAAAATATTCAATAAAATCACCTTCACACGACTTTGGAATCTTCTGCAATTCTTCTGGACAGTTTCCTTGTTCAAGTTGGTGAATGCTACCATAATCCTTGCCTTCAGCTCATCTTTGGTGTTACAAGGAGTTTTGTTGGTTTCTCACTCAACTGCGCCCCACACAATAATCAAGGGGACCCATGCCAACCTTCCTTCATTGAACACTAAACTCTGCTTGCGAAGACCTGTTGGGGCAAGTGAAATCGAAACTGAACCAAATTCGATGACTGGCACCTGTGCCAATGGAGCACTAACAGCACCATCCAAGCGGGATCACTGCTAGAGCAGCTGTCTGGCTTCCGTGCCGGTGGCATGAAAAATGCACCATTTGAGCATGATCGTTACCAGCATTGCCTTACTGGCACTTGTGCTGGTGGCACGTGAACAAAACATTTGAGCGAGGTCATTGCCAGTGCTGCTGGACTGACTCCTGTGCAGGTGGCACATAAAAAACACCATTTGAGTGTGGCCATTGCCAGTACCGCCACACTGGCTCTTGTGCCCGTGGCACATAAAAGCACCTACTACATTCTCAGAGTGGTTGGCGTTAGGAAGGGCATCCAGCTGTAGAAACTCTGCCAGATCAGATTGGAGCTTGGTGCAGCCATCCGGTTTGCCAGTCCTCAGTCAAATCGTCCAACCCATGCTAGCATGGAAAGCAGATGTTAAATGATGATGATGATGATGATGTTGCAGTCTGGGGAGTTAAGTGGCTAGATGTGACAGGTGATGTGGTTTCAGAAATTGTCTGACAGCCATGACTGGGTTTTCCTGCTTGTGTGACATGATGCAGAGTCCTGTTGCCAGACATAGGGTCTTCCAGCAGCCACCCTCTTGACCCAGGGCAGCACTACCTCCTCTAGGCACTTGATGTAGGCCTCTGTGTTGAGTCTGAAGCCATGTGGGAAGACAAATGGAGGCATAATGTTGCCATCACTAGTGATCACTCCAAACACCATGATGCTGACTGGACGTTTAATTTTTATCACTCTCGGTACGTGTCTTCAGATTGACACCCAAACACTCTGAAATATTCGTATTGAGAGCTTCCATTGCGAATGCTAAGTAGTACAGCATGTCATTTCCAAATTTCTGGCCTAGTGAATTGTGTCATGGTACTGTTTTTCTCACAGACAGTGCCCAACTAACCCTACTATAGTGTGTAGTTGACAAAATCAAAAGCAAATAATGTGCATGCACGAAATTAAAAGTATCAAATTACAACAATTCACCCATCACACCCTTATACATATACTAAAATTGGAGCAATTCAGAGCTGCTTAGCATGGCCCCTGTGCAAAGACAGCATGCAAATTTATGAAATGTTTCATATTTTTCTGAGGCACAGGCATGGTTGTGTGGTGAAGAAGTTTGCTTTGCATTTCATATCCCACTGCATTTCACATTGGGAAAACATTTTCTACTATAGTCCCAGGCTTTTCAATGCCTTGTGAGTTAATTTGGAAGACCGAAACTGTGTGCAAGCCTGTCATGTATGTGTGTGTGTGTGTGTCTCTCTTTCTCTCTTTCTCTCTCTCTCTCTCTCTCTCTCTCTCTCTCTCTGTAATATATATATATATATATATATATAATAATACAAAGAATATATATACATGTATACACACATATATGTACATACTTACATCTACATGTGTATATACATGCATATCAGGGTACAGGACGTTAGAACAATAAACTACAGACAACGGAACGAACACATAGGAAAATGGAAAGCCACTTGGAATATCCCTTCATCAGCTGTCTCTATTCTATCTATTCTATCTA
>NC_068981.1:58550417-58554214 GCF_001194135.2 Octopus bimaculoides | reverse complement strand
GGTGACACGTAAAAGCACCTACTACACTCTCTGAGTGGTTGGCGTTAGGAAGGGCATCCAGCTGTAGAAACTCTGCCAAATTTAGATTGGAGCCTGGTGTTGCCATCCGGTTTCACCAGTCCTCAGTCAAATCGTCCAACCCATGTTAGCATGGAAAGCGGACGTTAAACGATGATGATGATGATGATATATATATATATAGCAATAAGAAAATGGAGGGGAATAGGTGGTATTCATCAACTTGCAGACATTGTAGTGTCAATTTACCTTGTTTATTTGTTAACTAAGAGTACAATAATGACAATATACAAACACATGTGACATGTCATATCAGTAATTATTCCTTTGTGGGTTGGATTCACAACCCCTAACTTTTTATATATATATATATATATATATACACACACATACACATGCGCACACACATAAATATATAAGAGGGTAAGTCAAATATTATATGCATTTGTTTCTGTAATTTATTAAAACAAAAGCAAGGGTTGAACAGTTATATCATTTTTTGATATAGTGTCTTTGTTTTTTGATGCAATTCTTTTAGCAGTCCACAGTTTGCTTATTCCATCGGAGAAGAATGTTTTTGGCTGGCTGTGCAGCCATTTATGCACCACTTCATGCAGTTCTTCATCTGTAGCAAAATGTCAACCTCATATAGGATGTTTGAGTGGTCCAAAGAAATGGTAGTCAGAAGGGGCAAGATCTGGACTATGTGACTCAGAATCCAATTTTTTAATGGTTTCAATGGCTTTGTGACCACATGTAGGTGTACATTGTTATGCTACAATAACACTTAATCTGACAAAAGACCATGGCATTTGGTGTGAATTACTGGTTTCAGTTTGTTGACTAGTATTTCACTTTCGTCCCCTTCTCCAGGCAGTGTTCCAGTATAAGCCTTTTTGCATCCCCAAAAATGGTTAGCATAATTTTCTTCTGCAGAATGTTGAGACTTGAATTTCATTTCCGTGGGTAATTCCGGGTTTTTCCACTCCATACTCTGCCTTTTGGATTCTGGCTCAGAGTGATGGACCCAGGCTTCAGCTATACATACTCATTGATCATGGCTGCAGTCCAGTGACTGAAACAAGTAAGAAAGATAAAAGATAACTTAAACTGATTAGGATGCTTCTCATACATTATTGTTTGATAAAACTGGTTAAAAGCATTCGTATAAAACTTTTTCAGAACCAATCAGAATGCATTTTTAACAGTGGGATTCAGTTTTGGTGGTATATTTCTGAACATTCATTCTAATCTCCTTTAATTTCAGATTTGAATGCCAATTGTTTCTTAACTACAGCTCAGGTTTTGAAAATTCTTGTTTACTTAATAATTACAGTGATTTCCATAGTATTTAATTCTTATTTTCTTGATCCACATTGGAACTACTCATTGTGGTTGTATAATTCTCTGTTGGGTGTCTTAGTTTCCTTACAATTAATTGTTAGTCATGAACATATTTTATTTTGATAAGTGAAGTAAGAATTATTTTCCTTCCATAGTTTGTGTCAACATATAGTTCTGCTGTATCATCAAATATATTCTTTAGCTTCAAGGCATTTGTTTCCTTGTATTCATTGGGAGTGTGGAAGGCACATGGCCTCCTGGTTAGGATGTTTGGCTTATGATCATAAATTGTGGGTTTAATTCCTGGACTGGGTGGTGCATTGTATCTTTGAGCAAGACATTTCATTTCACATTGGTCCAGTCTACTCAGCTGTAAAATGTGTTGCAATCAGTTGCTAGTGCAGGCCCCTCTCTCTCCAGCCGCCACATCCTGGATGTCCACTGGGTCAAGACTGAAGTGGATGAGAGGCTAAAATAACTGCTTGCTACAACATAGGCACCTAAAATAACTAGTGAGAACATGGTATATGTTACCAGTATCCACTCACAGATCATGCTTTGCTGTACTGAACTTTGAAAGGAGACTTCCAGAATTTGTTGTATAATGCATTAATATTGAATTTTAAGAACAGTTTTTTTTTTTCAAATAATTTTTTTATTTTTGCAGGATTTCTTTCACTGCTAAAATGGACTGATGTTTTCTTATTGCTGTGTCTACTTGTCCAAACAAATGTATTTGCCAATTTTTATTTTAGAAAGCAATAGCATGACCCAAAGTGATTCTGTTATCATTTTAACATTAAGAGTCTTTGGTCAGTTTTTATCACTTAGAAAATAACTTTGCTAAATCCCTTTTGTTAAATATTTAACTTCAGTTTGGTGTACCATTACTTTATAAATTCACCAAATACTATCTTGTTTTTATTTTAATTGCCTTTATTTATCTCTTGTGGTTATGATGGTACATAGGCCTCATTATTGAGATAGTTTAATGCTGACACTTTGTCTGGAAGACAGTGTAGATTTCTATAATTTTACACAAAATGATCATTTACCAATTTTGTTTTCACTATTAGTAAGGAATTTAAACAAATTGATCCTACATTCTTTGATAAGTTATGTACAAGGTTTTTTGCTTAAGGTAGTAAAGAATAGTTTCCAGTAATTTTGAATGTATAATTCTGTCTTTTGTACTGTATGTTAGTGTTCCTTTAATAAATAAATTGTATTTGTATTTTTTGCTGCACTCCATCAAGGTGTTACAATAAATTTTTGATTTAACTCCTATTCTGGAGACATAATATTTCTTTAATGAATGCTATAGACATATTTCTTTAATACAATTTGCCTTTTACAATATAATTGTTTCATTTAATGTAATCTTTCAGGTCACATTCACTTAAATTTTGTATTCAATTTCAATCTCAAAAAGGAAGGTTTATATATTTGAGTTCATTTCTTTTAAATGGTCAAATTGTCTTGTGTGTTTCATCTTTTAGCTCTGACTTTGTTGTACTTTAAGATTTTAAACTGGTAAGCAAGGGTGTTCATTTTTTTCTCATGTATTTTTATAGTCGTTTTATTTTATTTTACTGTATAACCTTTTGATAAAATCAACCTGTTTTTCTTACAAAAATTTTTTAAAGTCTTTTTTATGTACTTGTATGCAATTTCTTTGATAAATATATAAAAAGCTACAATAGCATAGCTGTAATCTTTAACCCTCTAATTCTCAGATTACTATCTCAAATGTAATTCTTATTTATTCGCATTGTTTTGAATTAATCATGTGTTATCTCAGCTTCAAGGTTTCAGTGATGTGATTATTTATTTTTAGAACGTTATAATAGGGTAGGTATGAGAGGTTGAATCCGGTCAGTTTGAACATAAAACAGGTAGAATATTTGGGCCAGGTATGGCTAGTTAAAATGCTAAAGGCTTAATTAAACCCAAATTTCAATAGTTTAATATAATGATTCATATTGGCAATGTATATTGTGTTCTTTCACTATCAATAAGAGAAATGATTAATTTAATTACAAAAAGGGGAGTCATACCATAAATGGATGAATTGAAAGTATTGTGTACAACACCATAGTAGTGGGCTCCACCAGAATCATTACATATAATGGGCCTCACAGTCCTTAATGACCTTTCCTAGCAATCTGTTATCTACAACATAACAACTGCATTACAAAAACAGGTTTTTTTTTCTTCATAGCCAAGCCAGAAGTTTCATCAGCCCCGAACAACTGCTAAACTTCTACAAAGCTCAAGTAAGATGTGGGTGCTTTTTATGTGCCACCGGCACAAGGGCCAGTCCGACAATACTGGCAACGGCCGCTCTCAAATGGTGTTTTTTTACGTGCCACCTGCACATACACTTATACATATAGCTTCCGCTATCTGGGCGACCAAGTTAGTAGTGGGGGTGG
>NC_068981.1:58549650-58550317 GCF_001194135.2 Octopus bimaculoides | reverse complement strand
TGGAAAGCGGACGTTAAACGATGATGATGATGATGATGATGTATATGTAGTTTGTATATATTATACGAAATGGCAGACCAGTTCCCTAACATAAATGGAGGTCTATACAGGGACAATTGTCTGCTATACCTCCATAATGTTTCTTCCCAGCGTATCCAAAAGGTTAAAAATAGGTTTGCTAGATTCTGCAGGAGAATGGGTTTTGGTATCATTTTTGAGGATGAGGTCTCTGTAGCAAACTTTCTAGACGTAACTTTAGACTTACATAGTAACACACACTTTCCTTTCCATAAACCATCAACTAATCTCAAGTACGTAAGCCCTTTTAGTAACCATCCAAGATCTATCACTAGTAATTTGGTTAAGAGTATTTCAATCAGACTTTCTAAACTTTCCTCTAACTCCCACATTTTCAATAAGGAGGCTGACTTTTATAATTCAGCCTTATTGAAGGCAGGTTACAAAGACAAGTTAAGATACATCAACTCAATTAGTGATCTTTCGTCTTTTGCACAGCAAGATATCTCCTCTCCTAGCAGGGATAAACCCATTTCTATTTCTTCCCCTTCTTCTCACTTAATTGAGAAAGTGGCACATACTTATAATCATTCACATAAGGGAGGTGGCCTAACTGGCTCTAAACACCTTATTTGATTGATTCATTTTT
>NC_068981.1:58543614-58549311 GCF_001194135.2 Octopus bimaculoides | reverse complement strand
ATATATAGACAGACAGACACACACACATATATACATATGTATTCTCTCCCCCACCCTACTCTCTCTCAAGTGGTTGAATATCGAAAAGGTATCCACTTGTACAAAACCTGCCATCTACGGGACAGTAACTTCAAATAAAGCAGAATTGCCCTCTTTTCTGACTCAGTATATGTTGCCGTGAAATAAGTCACTTCCTGACATTCATAATATCATCATCACTGATGATGGTGTGCTCTTTGCCCACATTTCAAAGCTTTAAGAAAAAGAGTTTATCATAAATGGGTAACATTCTACTATGTCAAATTGGGTAAATCTGTTATATGTTTTATACTCTGTATTGTTAAACTGTTTAATTACTGCAGCTCTACAATTTCATTGAATTGATTTAGTGTGTTCTTAATTTTGCAATTGATAATTATGTAATTGTCTGTTGACTGAACCCAGTTCATCTTGGAGAAGCTTCTTAATCTACATTTCAGTTGAGATTGAAAGTTATCTTTGTAGTCATTATATATATATTTTGGAAAAGTAGGGCTTTTTTTTCTTAAGTTGTTCCATTTTGTTATCAGCTTCACAATACTATTATTTGTTAATATCTAGTACCATGTAAAAAGCACTCATGCCAGTGCCATGTATAAGGCACCCCTGCCAACACCTCATAAAACACTGGTGCTGGTGCTATATAAAAAGCACCCACTACACTCTGTAAAGTGGTTTGTGTTAGGAAGGGCATCCAGCCATAGAAACCATGTCTAAGCAGACAGTTGGAGCCTGGTGCAGCTCTCTGGCTGGCCAGCTCCTGTCAAATTGTCTCACCCATGCCAGCATGGAAAATGGCGATTAAATGATGATGAAGCTATAACCAAGTTTATTATCCACTTTCTATAGCCCTTATATCAAATGTGTTCAACATTGTTTAGCCTCTGTTCAACCCTGGTCAAAGCATTTAAGACCATCCTGTCTTGTGTATTTTTATTACATTTTCTAATGTACTTCTATTTTATAAGATTGCAGAGTATGATATGAGTAGGATTTGGCTGCTGTTTCTCACAGATCAGACTAAGAAGTTCTCTTGTCTGATTGTATTGAATGTATTTTGTTAAACCAAGCTCCATTTTGCTGTTAAATTTAACCTATTTATTCATCAGTCAAGTGCAGTTGAAAGTGTTATACAAATCCTCTGAAATCATTAATTCAGGTCATTGATTTTTTGTATCATATTGATATACATCTTGGAATTAGAAGCCACAGTTAAAGAAATTTCCTGCTATGGTAGTTTCACAAATTGAGAGAGTATGAGTAAAAATTTGGGAGAGTTAAATCACTCTTTATCTCTGTCATTCTACTATGCCCCCTTTACATAGTAAACGGAGCATAGTAGAATGCTGTTATTGATTTCATTGAATCAGTCTTGTGTTAACTTTTTTTAGTAGCTCAAGAGTGATAAATCAAGGTCAGTCACAGTAGGTTTTGAACTCATTTAAATGTCATAATGATGTCATTGTTTCATCTAATTTTTAATTAGTGTTTTATCTGTTACCTTTTACTTGTTCCTGTTATTGGCCTGTGGCCATGCTGAGGCACTACTCTGAAGGATTTAGCCAAACAAATTGACCTCAATTTATTTTAAGACTGGTACTTATTCTTGCTAAACAACTGAATTAATGATATATAAACAAACCAATACAGGTTGTCAATTGGTGGTAGTGGACAAACACAAAGACAGACACATACATATGTAGGCTTCCATACAGTTTCCACCTAATGAAGTAACTCACAAGGCATTGGTGAGTCTGGGGCTATAGTAGAAGACACTTTCCCAAGGTGCTGAGTAGTGGGATTGAACCAGAACTAAAATTAACTTCTATCTACACTCCTAAATGGATTAATAGAAAAATAGTTGACTACAATTTGTTACAATAAAAATATTAATATTTGTGCATGTGTGTACACAGCTTTTTAGAATTGCCCCACTGAGTGGATACTCAGCTTATTTCACAGGAAGTGTTTTTAGTTGTAATATAAATAGCACACAAATGGGTAAAATAAGATAAGGATACATAATGGAATCATTGAAATTTTAAGTATTTTAGGACTGCTGGAAAAACCATGCTTGTTAATAGTTCTTATATAAGAATAACTTATTCAAAAATGCCTAATGCTATACTCCAAAATTAGTAATGTATTTCAGTAAACACAAGTGTATTTATTGAAAAATTTGCATTGTTAGAAGAATTGTGCAGAAACTAGTTTGATGTGAGGTAAAGATATTTATTATGAAATGATTTTACTTCATTTTAAAATAATTGGCACAAGTAGCTATTTCGTTCATACTTCTGTCAGATTAATCAGATACAATTTTATAAATTATGTAAATTAGATATGTATGGCTTACTCAGAAAATGAGATACCAATTTCTGGTGTTATGCATTAAGTTGAATCTGTGTTTATTGAAATATTATTGGGTAGCCCTATTCAGCATTAATCAAATAAAACATGGCATAAGAATAGCAAAAAGATCATACATAAACTAAGTGTATTCAATAAAATTGTAATTTTTTTATATATCTTTAGAAATAAGAATTTTTCAATATTTACCTTTCAATCAGTTTGAACTCCAATCTTTACAAATTATCTTAACCCTGTACATAATACCAGATAGGATTTGAACTACAAACCTTTATTTATGAGAGACCCCTCCTCCAAAAAACAGCATAATCTATTAGATTATTGAGGCATGTGTCAGTGCCTGGGAGATTAGAATCTAATTTTATAAGTTAAAACTCTAAGCCCTTACTGAAGAATTCAAGACATCATATTGTTTGAATTTTTGATGTTCGATAGAATCAATCTAAAAGCTACAATAAAAGTTTAAAAAGTTACCAAATCAACATTTAAGAGTAAACATAACAAAAGTAAAATGACCTCATTGTTATATTGAGAGTTTAGCCACTAGACTCATAAAATTGATAATTTACTCCATACAGTTTCAAAATTAAGAGTTGGTATTGAACATAAAATTAAGACATTTAAGTTCATGGTGAGTTCTTGACTGCAAGTAACCAGTCTAGTGTTTTAGCGTGTTGATTAACATAAATTTAAACTGCTGTTTCGTGCTATAGAAGTTTTCATCGTGAAAAGCATATTTGACTGTTACAGGCATTGGATTTTTGGTATTCTCATCAGAACTTTCTGGTGAACCCAATGCCCATTCAAAACTGATAGTTATGTCTACTTCTGTTTCTTGCTGTTTGTGATGTAATGTTACATACAATTCTTCTCATGAGTTTTGTCCAAACAGACTCTACATTAATTGCACCAAACTCACAAATCTTCATGTTTTTTTTTTTATTAAAGAGCTGTTGGACAATACATTTCCTTTTTGAATATAAACACAGCTTTAAGGAACCAAAATTTTTTTTCTTTTAAAGTTAAATGAAATGTTGATGTTTAAAGATATTTGAAGCATGCAATAATGATGAATTGGAAATATCAATTTGTTTAAATAAAAGATTTGCCATAATTTAATTATCTAATTTAATTTTTATTTATTTATTTTTTAGCTGGCCTTGTCTCCATCAATGGCTTGAAACTTGTTCTCATAGAAAAGTTTGCCCTGTTTGCAAAGCTGGTATCAGTAGAGATAAAGTGATTCCAATTTATGGTAAAGGAAGTAATGATAAAAAAGACCCACGGTATGTAATTAACGATTATACTTTGAATTAAGTGTAGTTGTCACTGAATTGATAGGTTAGTGATGAGTTCAATTAATATAAATCAGTTAGGAAATATCAAACAGAAGTGTTTGTTTGTATACCTTGAAATGATGCACAGGCTCATACTTTAAGTGGAGCTGTGTGCTTTCATTTTGCTTTAGGTCATAGGATATCAACATACGTTATTTTCAGTGATATTGCTTTATTTTGTACACAGTGATATATTCTAAATTATGTATTAACATTATGATTATGTTTTTGAAAAATGCAACTTTCATTAAAATACAATTATGCAATTCAGTGCCACAACTAATCAAATATTATAGATTGTTTATTAATATATCTTACAAACTTGCATATAAGAGTTTCTGCATAGCATTTTTATTGTAATTTTTTGAAGTTTTTTTTTCTTTTTGTTTTGATTATTTTTCTTCTTAGTATTTTATCGTCATGTGATCATCAAAAGATATCCCTTCCTAATCTTCTGAGCAGTCTTTTCATCTTGTTTGTTTTAAAATTACTGGGATAAATTTTTTGTCCTACTGGTTTCTAGGGAATTGGTGCCTTCTGTTCATAGTTAGGTAGCATGAGTATTGTGTGAAAAGCATTATTCTTTTCATGTCCTGAGGTCAAAGGGTGCTTCATCCTTCCTACAAGGGCTCTGACCAGAGTATATCATCAGATTTTTGAACAGAAAGTCTCCTTTCCTCAACACATGTAGGTTTAATTTGCCCTATGCTGGTGCTTTCAATACAAGAAATATTTTAAGTGGTGGGACATAGTCTGCATTTAGCAGTCTTTTGCTGGTATCATGCTCATAAACAAGCAGTAGATGTTTTCTTTGTATCTTCTGAATGTCTCCTATACAAGGACCTTTCAAAGTATTTTCTCCTAATTTTATATCAAAATAGTGTTAGTCACTAATTGTTGTGTACTATATATAAATTCTGCTTTAAACATTTGTATACCCAATATTTCCATCATCTAATAGTTTTAATTTTCTTATTAGCTGTATTAGAATTTTCAACATTTTTCTTTAAATGTTTCAATTTGTATATTCTTTTATGTACTCTTTGTGGCTGTACAACAAAGTAATGTTTCAGCACTTTATTTGATGTTAGATTAATTCATAATTCATACATTATGAACACACTGTTACAGTCATTGTTTACAATTTAAACATAAGGTGATCTAATGATAAAAAATTGCCTTAAGCACTTTTATCCAGCTGTGTGTAAGAAATTGTAGTTGAAGCAACATGCATTTCTTAAGAACAAAAGTAATTTATGGTGACTTCTGTTTATCAAGATCTTACTATTCATGTTGACCCAAATACCTGGATATATAAATTTGCTAATACATAGTCTCAAGTCAGAAGAGCTCTATGTCTAGATAACATGAAATGAAGCAAGTGGAGTCGTGTGTGAAGCTTTTCACATTTAGTTGCGTATCATATCAACACACATTCTCAATGATTTTACTTTATGTTCTGCAGGCGGAAAGATATATATCTCTATTTGGGTCTCTTACCTGATATGTCTCCGTTATGCCTCCTTCAGCTGCCCAACTCTTGTTTCTTTGATAACTTCTTATCTCTATGCTTTTTATCTGAATTATTCATTTCTATCTTATATATTCATGCTGCCTATTTTCCATCTCTAATTCACTGCACTAAGCCACTATTAGTGACATTGGAGCTGTCTGACTGCCTTGTCTCTGTATTGCTTACTCTCTTACCAACTTGTACTATGCCATCTGTGTAATGCAGACTAGTGTTGGGTCAAAGCATATTCTGCCACCTTCCTATTCATTCTAACTTCCCATTCAAGATGCTTATGTTTGATAAGTGTGTATTGTGAGTGTGTATATATGTGTACATGTGTATATATATATGTGTGTGTGTGTGTGTGTGTATATATGTATATGTATATGAATATATATATGTGTGTATATATATGTATATCATCATCATCATCGTTTA
>NC_068981.1:58541562-58542899 GCF_001194135.2 Octopus bimaculoides | reverse complement strand
ACGATCGCGCTTGGACAGTTTTCTTAGCGCTCCACTGGTACAGGTGCCATCACAATTTCGATTTTACCTGCCCCAACAGGTCTCTGCAAGCCAAGTTTAGTGTCCAATGAAGGAAGGTTGGCATGGGTGCCAGTCGTTGAATTTAGTTCAATTTCGATTTCACTTGCCTCAACAGGTCTTCACAAGCAGAGTTTAGTGTCCAATGAAGGAAAGGTACGCATAAGTGGGCTGGCTACAGCCCTGGTAGAGGCTTTGGATTATGGTCTCACTTGACTTGCAGGGTCTTCTCACGCACAGCATATTTCCAAAGGTCTCGGTCACAAGTCATTGCCTCGGTGAGACCTAATGTTTGAAGGTCGTGCTTCACCACCTCATCCCAGGTGTTCCTGGGTCTACTTCTTCCACAGGTTCCCTCAACTGCTAGGGTGTGGCACATTTTCACTCGGCTATCCTTATCCATTCTCGCCACATGACCATACCAGCGCAGTCGGCTCTCTTGCACACCACAACTGATGCTTCTTAGGTTCAACTTTTCTCTCAAGGTACTTACACTCTGTCGAGTATACACACTGACATTACACATCGATTGGAGCATACTGGCTTCATTCCTTGCGAGCTTATGCATGTCCTCAGCAGTCACGGCCCATGTTTAATTTCCATGTAGCATGGCTGTTCATACACATGCGTCAGACACTCTGCCTTTTACTCTGAATGAGAGGCCTTTGTCACCAGCAGAGGTAAGAGCTCTCTGAACTTTGCCTGATGAGATTGTTGAGATGCTTGAACGGAGATGTGTAGATTTGTGCTGCAGCCAAGAAGTAAGGTGGAGAAGAGGTTCCGCTAGGTTCCTCACAGGCAAGGAACACAGGTACAAGATTTTCTGGGCAGGTAACACTGACGGGGTTGGGAGCATGGGAATACTTCTTGCAGAGAAATGGGTTGATAAGGTAATCGAGGTAGCCAGAGTACGTGACAAAGTACTTAAGATTAGATTAGTGCTTCACCATAGGTTAGCTACCGTCATCTCGGCCTCTGCCCCTCAACCGGGGCTACCGGATGGGCAGAAAGACCAATTCTATGACACCCTTTTGCAGACTACCTCATTGACGAATGACAGGGACCTTCTCTTTGTGGCTGGTGACTTCAATGGACATGTTGGACAACGTGCAGGGGGCTTCCATGGTGTATATGGAGGCTATGGTTTCGGTTCCCGCAATGAGGCGGCAACCAGACTGCTGGAGTTCTGTGATGCAAATGATCTTATGGTTTGCAATACCAACTTCAGGAAACCTGCCTGTCACCTAGTCACCTACCGTTCCAGCAGACACACTAACCAA
>NC_068981.1:58531115-58541552 GCF_001194135.2 Octopus bimaculoides | reverse complement strand
CCAACTTCAGGAAACCTGCCTGTCACCTAGTCACCTACCGTTCCAGCAGACACACTAACCAAATTGACTACATCCTCGCCAGAAATAGGGAAAGAGGATGGCTTATAAATGCTAAAACCTTCCCAGGTGAAGAATGTACCCCTCAATACAGATTAGTAGTTAGAGACTTTGGGATCAAGGCTAAATGGATGCCCAGAAGTAGACCGGCATGGAGGAGAAGGGTCTGGAAGCTTAAAGATCCTGCAAATGGACGGAGATTTAGAGATGTGTTACTCAAAGCCTTCGATGAAATAGAACAATACTTAATCTCTGTGATAGTACAACCTGTTGAAACCACAGGGTATTTGTCTTTTAAGAATGAGACTCATCAGATTTCTTCTGAGTGAATCACAAAATTAACAGACAAATAAATGTGATATTTGTGGAAATAGAAGTTCTAATTTATACCAGTAAAATTTGTTTAACCTAATTTGACAGGGTGAGAAAAGATACTCTGTAATATAATTGGTTTCAGAGTTGTCTAGAAGGCTGTAGATATGAAGTTCAAGTTCTGTTAGAGAGCTTGTTCTTTCTATTTTAAGTTAGTGTTTAGAATGTTTTATATCACAAATATGTACAATGTGTGTATACACACATTAATATATCAATATATTGCAGGAATAAAATGCCACCGCGTCCACCTGGCCAAAGAACAGAACCAGAAAACCAAAGTGTATGTATTAAATATATTTTGTTTTTACAGTTATTTTTGTTTATTTTTCAGTAGATTGTTCTTTTTATTACTATATTTTTTTGATGCTTCAAAGTAATATTTTAATTTTTTTTTTTTTCACTTCTCTTCCTTTCTTTTTGGATTCAAGGCATTTTCAAACTTTGGATTTGGAGAAGGCAATTTTCATATGACTTTTGGAATTGGTGCTTTTCCTTTGGGATTTTTTGCATCAACATTTAATTGGAGTGATGTCAGACCTGGCCCACGTAAATATCAACTATTTACTTATCACATATTTTTACTTTTAAGTTTTAGGATTGGAAGTATATGCAATTCATTGAATAATTTCAATATATTTTTAGCTCGTAATAGTTTTTAATTCATTAATATCTGTTATTTTTTTTTATCATTAAACTATAGACATGATAATTTTATTATGATTTTAGAAATATGAGTCAGTTTACTGACTCATATTTTTAAAATCATAACGTAGAGATTACTTTGTTAATTAACAAAGTAATCTCTACGTTATGATTTTAAATATTTCAGGAATTGATTAGCAATTTAACTCTGGATTTTGTTTTATGACCTATTAGTGGAGGAGTGGTAACACTTTTTGTCAGGCTGTAAGAAAGGATGGGGTGTGGCCTGTAACTTATGACTAGGGAACTGCTTGCAACAAAGTTAAACTCTTTTAAAGGTTCCAAAGTCTGGATGGTATGAAACTGGGTAATGAATTAAGTCTACAACACATAGTGTATATGCGTTTATATATCAGTGTGTGTATAGCTGAGTGGATATATTTGTGTGTGTGTGTGTGTGTGCGTATATGTATATATATGCGTGCACACACACACACACACACACACTTCACATAAATATTGATTATGGCATTGGAATTTCATGTCATTTATCCAGGTGTTGATTCTATGTATAGATAATTGTTGTTTGTGTCCATCTCTAACTCCACTTTGGCACTATCTGCATAACTTACACAAGTTGGGATTTGAAAAGTTGGCCTTGAGAAGTAGCTGAGCTTCCCAGAAACTGTTGCCTCCAGGTCACTGAAGTCAGATATGATGTTGATCTCTCCCTGGGGTAACTGCATTGAGGAGGTCAACAAGAGGAAGAGAGCAAAGTATACTGAGCTGATGGAAGTATGTTAAAACAGTAGGTGATGAGTAAGGTGTAATCTCATTGAGACAGAATGTAGAGGAGCTGCAGGGCCAGTCTCTCAGCAGGATATTCAACATGCTAGGCATCTCAGGTGCCAGCAAGTGGAGAGTCAAATCCTGTTGGCCACTGAGGTATTAGTAGTCACTTCTGACATCAAAATGTTAAGTTGAATTTTTTGTATTTTCTCTATACGATTTTTCCTTTGGCAACAATTTGTCGAAGATTGGTTTAATCTTTTGAGCAAACATTAGCTCTGCAGGCGACTCGCCTGAACTGGTATTTGAATTGGGCATTATTCTGTACATCCCTAAGAATTGAGTTAGTGCTTCGTCATTTCCTGACTCGTTCCCTGCTTTTTTTAGTGCTTGCTTAAAAGTGTCTATGAATCATTCTGCTAACCCATTTGACCTCAGGTGGTAGGGCGGGGTAAACATGTGCTTGATTGCATACATTTTTCAGAATTTCTTGAACTTATATCCTGTAAATTATGTTCCATTGTCTGATACTATGGTGTCCGGAATACTGTATCGAGCAACAAGTTCATGCTGGAACTTTATTGTTACCTTCGAGGTAGATTGATTGCACCTACATGCTTCCACCCATTTGGTAAAGCTATCAACAATGACCATTCACTGGTCCAGCGTAGTCTATATGTACCCTGGACCACGGACTATCTATCTCAAACCGCGATTGCTATTTTACTGGTGGTACCTCTACATGATTTTACGAAATTTTTAACATCCCGGTCCAATACTCATAACTCCTTATCAAGGCTTTTATTCTTGACATCCCTAGGTGTCCGCTATGAAATTCATGTAATATCCATTTTTGTAGTGCAGTTGGTACTGCCACTCTTTGTGCGTACATTAATACATTGTTGCAGGGTGAAAAATAGTTCACCTTTGTGTTTACCTTTCAAGGTTTCTTTCACTTTTATGATGTATTTGTCTTCCACTGATTTACTTTTTATATCTTGTACAGTCACTGGTAACTCCTGAATGACATTACACATAACGTTTTTAATTTCCTTTTCTGATTGTAATACGGCTATCACTGTATCTTCCAGCAGTTCTGCATTCTTTGGAATTAGCCTAGATAAACAATCTACGTGGCCAATTTTCTTAGAAGGAATGTACTCCATCTTAAAGTTGTAATTTATCAATGTTGTACCCCAGCATTGTTAGCGATATGTGTAGGAATTCCTTTCTTCGATCTGAAAATTGCTAGTAATGGTCGGTGGTCTATCTGAAGCTAGAAACTTCTATCGAGGAGAAATCTGTGAAATTTCTTCACAGCAAAAATAATCACTAGAGCTTCTTTCTCTATCTGACTGTAGTTTTTTTTCTGCTGCAATCAGAGCACATGAGGCATGAACCACCACCTTCATATTAACGTCTTTATATTTGTATAGCAAAACTACTCCTAATTCATATTCAGAAGCAATTTCTGCTGCAGGATTGAAATGAGCCAATGACAAATCGGAAATTAATTTTTTCTTTTAATATTCTGAAACACCTTTTGAAAGTACATTGCAAATGTTATACCCTCCTCTAGGTCATAACTGAATTCTGTTATAGAGTTCGATACACCATCTGGTGAAAACCAACTTATAATGTTTCCATACTTCCTTATTAATTCCAGCAACTGTTGTTCGACTTTTGGGTACTGTTATTCAACTCTTGGGTACTGTTGATCGACTCTTTCTGCTGTTGCAGACAAAAATTTAACTGACCTGCGTGAGTTTCAAATCTCATCCCCAATTATTACTCGTTGCCAGTTATTGTAGTATCGCCACTATTTATGGCGATACTTGTTTACACTATAACTGTGTAGTAACAATAAAATATATAACCAAGCAGGGTAACAACAATGTAACAATCCAATAAACTCTCCACAAACTATACATGAACCACCAAATGATATTCCAACAAACTACCAAAATGACACCTTATGAATTCCTGCGATTAACGCTCACTCTCTCTGTGTCTCTCACTCAGGCCTCTACTATTTATGGTCAGTTCGTCAAGTCTATTCTCAGAGGGGGTGTTGTGATTCTGGCCACAACAGTATGTATGTTGGTAGCTTGTACCATGCTTTTGCTAATTGTTTTAGATGCCTATGTAGTCATGAGTATAGATACCCTCTTGCCCCTTCCACCCAGCACAAGATAGAAATTGTAACAGCTAGTATTCATTTTCAGCTGAGCAGGCTGTAGTGATGTTAAAAAATATGCCTTGCTCAAGGATACAATGCAGTTGCCACCCAGTTCAGAAACCAAACTCAACTTCATTCATTATCATGAAACCAACTATTCGGTCACATACCTTTACTCTGTGTGTGTGTGTATGTATTTATATATGTATTGTGTGAATGTATGTATGTATATATATATATATATAAATATATATATATATATATATATATATATATACATACATACATACATGTCTGAGTTTAAGTTTATAATGTGTTTCATGTTGGTGGTTTTATTTTGAAACCTTGCATTCTAGTTTAATGTCATCAATTAAAAAATGTCATTTGTGATGCATATTGCACTGAATTATCATCTAGTCTTCTTCTCTGGCATATTTTTCATTACCTTATCTGGTATAGTTACCCATTTTTAAGATGTTTTGTAGTATTTGAAGAGGAACCATGTATATACATCTTTATTGATTTGTCATTCTCTTGTGATTGGATGATCCAATGGGTGCAAATATTAATGCATTGGTAAAGATTGAATTTAGAGGTGAGAAAGTGATCAAAGGTGTTAGGTGTTTTGGTGAACCAGTGAGTACAGTAGCTGATGCAGATAGCTCAGAATAGCAATTTGGCCAGTATATCTGAAGCATTGTGCTAGAGTTACATTGACTGTACCTAAAATATGATTTCAGAAAGACTGTCATTCTTATCTATTTACCTTTCACTTTCAAGATCTCAAAGGTGATGGCAATAATTAACAATTATCTTGTTCACAAACTAACTTTCACCTCAGTAACCACTAATATTGCTTACATAGTGAGATCAGCTTGAGGAGTACCATTGATGAGTCTCAAGTTGAAATGCTCCAAATCTCCTTTGCTCTGTTGTGCTTAACATCAGCAAACCCTTCAACTATTTGGTATTAGAACATGAATTGCTCCCATAAGGTATCTATATATCAATTGTATCTTGGATCAGAAGCTTTCAGTCAGAACACAATGTATGGTTAGAGGGCTTTCCCTGACCTTACACTCTATTGATTTTAGTGTACTCTGAAGTGCAGTTATATCTTCTGTACATTAATGAAACTCATACTGCAGCTTCTAGCAATACAGTTCTTTAGAGAAGATATTGCACTTCACTCCTCCTGCATTTTCTTCATAACTTGATTTTCTCATGCTAACCTGCACAATGGCTATAAACAATAACTTTGGGGGTCATGACAACCTAGCCTCATTCAGCAATATCAAGACAGAATCGAAGTTATTGTAAATGTTAAGTGTTACACCTGATTGCTTACTGAACTGACATGTTTGATATCACCAAAACCGCATTCAGTAATATGAATTTTCTTTCAAGCAGGAAATACTTCAGTTCTGATCAATTACTGCCTTCTAATATGACCCACACTAGAGAATTTGCCCTCCATTATGAGATGGTGTTGCTGTCACACGTATGCATTAATGCTATTTGGCTTTGGCAAAAATTAAATTAACCCCTAACTCACAAATGTACTGTTTCTTTTACTACTACCACAATAGCCTCTAAATTCGCTAGCTACGTACTGTCTTTACAAGGCCCACTAGTTTTGTCTCTCTTCTTGTCACCATTACTGTCTCAACCTACCAGATTCCCCCCTACAAAACATTTTGCCAAATTTTTCTTTCTTAGAACTGTAATTCCCTCAATTTTCATAAACACCCACCTACAGATATTAAAGCTGAGCACCAGCCATATAACTCTCATCTAGAAAGATCTACAAAGGATTATGGGTACTGCTCTCTCTCTCTTTGACTATCTTACAAAAAAAGTTACATTTATATGTGTATAAAGACCTAATTAATAAAACTTCATTTTCTCACCGATATGTTATAATGAAGTTTTTCTTTTCTTTTAATTGCAGCTCCGACAGGGTCTCCTCACCATGAAGAAGAACAGATCTTATCGAAGGTTTTTCTTGGCCTGGCTATTGTTTTCATTTTTTGGTTACTTATAGCCTGACCAAAACCTTCTGCAATTCTTGTCATGAAAAACAACTTAACCCATCTAAGTTCTTATATTTTACAATGGATTTCAATACAGATGTTTAAAAGCCATCTGTACGATGGTATATGAGGAAATTAGAACTCACATGAAATGTCTCAGAAAATATTTCAATGAGAAAAGTTTCTTTTCTCGTATTTTTTATTACAATGGTATTAAATTTCTTCCTTCCCTTTAGGAATATTTTAAAGAAAAAAGATACATATAAAGCAGAATTGAAATTTCCTTTGAAATTATATTTTTATCTGTGATATTGGAGTTTATATTTAAATTTTGTTCATTTGGTTTAATTTTGAATCGTTGTACTATTTAGAAATAGCTAGAGATATGTGATAAACTGGGCAAAGGATAAAAAAAAAAAGCATTCATAACAGTTCACGCTATTGAAATGATTTTGTTCCTGAAGAAAATATTTGTATCATTTGTTACTAAGTTATTTGCTTCTTTTCATTCAAAGTTTTTGTTTTCTTTATTTTTGATTTTTTTTCTCCCTCACCCCCTACTGTTACTTTCTGATTGCTTTGCAAAATATTTCATATTATTCTTAGATTACTTTTGATGTTTCCATTTTAAAAACTAACAATGATTCCTTCATAATATCACTTCTTTAGGTATTTATATTTATGAATGCAAGAATATTAGCACAGTATATTTCTTCCAAACATTAAAAGTTTGTACGAAAAAAATTACATTAAATTTGATTATCTCAGTGTATGTGTGCCTGGGCAAGTGTGATTATGTATGTTGGTCATCAAAAGTTAAATACCTTATAGCATCATGTCAGAAAGAATTGATGTGATTATCAGCTGTTTGAAATAACAATGATTTGAAGTTAATATTCAATATTGATTTTAAAATTTGGTCAGTTCTTTATATGCCTTTCTTAATAGTATTTAGATGATTCTCACTAATTTTAACGAGAAAAAAAAAAGATTCAAAGTACTTTGTACATTCTTATTTAAAGACTAATTCTGTGAATCTATTTTTTAAACACTTGTAGGAATAAATTTCTAATTTTTTCTGTATTAAACTTTTGTTTTGTTGATATTAAAGCAATTTAAGTTAATCAGAGGTTCTGTACCTAATTTATGCAACATTAACATCAGTATAATAGCTTATTTGTTTAATCAAAATATTTCATTAGTATCCACCCAGCGAAAAAGGTAAGTTTATAAAGATTCATTTTGTGGCAAAACTATTTCACCTCCACCCCCTTTTTGCATATATGACTGAAGTAGACATATTGTTGGACCATGTCATTTTAAAATAGGCTTTTTTATCTTATGGATATATATGGAATTACAAATTAAAAGCAGTTTTAGTAATGTAAACATTTAAGTCGCACATACGAAGTGTGTTCTGTTTAAACACCCGTTTGTGTGAGACAGCATCCAGGGAAAGCTCCAAACATAATGCTGTGTGTTGGTGTTTGTTAACATTCAGTATTATGTAGGGAACTCTCCCTGCACACTATCCCGCAGTAAATGGGTGTTTCAACAAAACACATGTACCAAGGACAACGATGGTGTCCATCATCTCTGCAGACCATTCATGAATGTTGACAATGATGTGCTTTCTTTGGTTTGAACATCTAAGGGGGAAATGTGGACAGGAGAAATGCAGCTAACTAGTTCAGGAGAGTAAAAGCATTATAGTAACAGTTGTAGTGCTGTGAATTAATAATTGAGTCATCCTTGTCAGTAACTATCTAGAGCTGAAATATTTCCTGACTCCTAAGGAAGAGTTTATTGTGAATACAGTTTTTGTATGGTTAAACTTATGAGATCAGAAAGTGTAATATTTGTAGTAACTGGTTTTTTTCGATTTTTATGACAAGATAATGTGAAGTTTGGTGTCTGGCAGTAGTATTAGTGCTGGAGAAAAAACTGTCCTCATTGAATTGTTTCGAAGTCTCTCTCTGTGTGAAGGCCATGTAGATCTGGCATGAATGATGCATGTGCACATGATTCAGATCTGAAGGTGGTGTCAACTGCATAGGAGTGTGTTGTTAGAGATGATAGCAAGTATGAATCAGAAATCCTCCTAGACATGTTATAATAATGCAGGTTCACGGGAAACTAGAGCATCAAGAGACAAAATGTATTTCCATCAGTAGGTGACTTTCGCTTGGAGGTTTTCGTGCTGGGCATAATCAAAGGCTTCACTAGTGCCGCATTACTTTCCTTTCTAGTATTACTCACTGTTTATTTTTTTAGTGTCAACCAAATTTTCTATTTCTTTCATCTTAAGTCTCTCAATCTGTTGTTAATTTTAATATATTATTTATGTATTGATTGATACATAGCCAAAGAGTTGTATATTGCATTATCTACATTTCAGCTCAGATTAAATTTAACGAAAAGAAGATATTTCTCGACTGCTGTTGGCAGTCACATCAGCAACTTTTTATAGCCTAGTAAATAAAAGAACCAGGTTGACTATATATTAATATACATACAGCTGCAGCTATGTATCCATCAACAAACTCAAGTCTTTAAATGTAGGGGACCATATTTCAAATCCTAATTCTTTCTTGTCATACCATCTTTATAGGAAGGTCGAATCTAAAAGCATTGTACATTTCTGAAAATCAGTTACCTGTGTGACAGAGTTCTGCTCAAGCAGATGATTAGGATTATTGAATTTTGATTCCATCCTCCAGAGAGGACATGGTTTTGCCTCATAACAAATATTGTTTACACCATCTGATGGGTTATATTTTCTCAATTTCATTTGAAGTATGCAATCTCTAAATCACAAGAAGACCAAGTTTCTTTAATGGATTAAAGATACATTTTAAATTACTCATTGTTTTCTTCTACTGTGTTGATCCTTATGGCAGTCTTTGTAACATTACTCCTTACATCGTAACATATCTATCCAGTTGTGGCAGTTTCTTCTTCAGCTTTGTGACGAGTATACAAATATTGTTGCCCTGTCATCTTGATAGCAAATCTCTAAATGCCTCTATCAGGCACTTTAGTGATTTGCTATAACTACCCAATTCAAACTATTCCAATGTATTGTTAAGTAAACTCATTTAAGTATTTTATATATATTTTTGTATGAGCTACCTACATTAAGGGAGGTATCTCAGAGATGGAAAAGTATAGACAATTAAGAGGTAGTGGTGGTGATAGTTTTTTTTTTTTATAGTTATGGTCGTGGCAGCAGCAACATTACTTATACTACAATGCATGTTTTAAATTATATAGTATTTTCAAATTTTAGCTCTCAACTCCTTGTAATCACTACCTGTTAACATCTTACCAACATAACCACAAAAATCTATTACAATTCATGGTATGTATATATATATATACACACATATCTGCATACACACTATGTAGGATTATACATCTGCAACGATTCATTGGCAGTTTTTTTCTTGTCACATATCTCCCTCCCTATCTTACCTGCCAGCTGTTGTCTTCAACTACTATTCCAAAAATTTTCACTATCAAAAACCTATGGAATTTCCACAGGTTTTATTTTGTTATTGGAATGTGAAGGCTAACATTATAGCCACCTTCTAACTCTATTTAGTGCAAATCACCAGTTTTGGTTTTAATCATTAGCCCAACTTGGGTTTTCCAATTACTAAGTTTGTCGTATCCTTTCTGAAACCTCAATCTAAATGGTTACCGGCAGGCAATACCCTGTAATTACATGAATGGGATTGAGAGAGCCTCCCCTTACAAAAGGAAAATAACAGTTTTTTTGCCTATTTAGCTTAATCTAGAGAAAAAGACAGCTTTCTGAGACTGATGTAGTTGATAATCTTAAACAGTTGCAGATAAGGAATTCCAGAGGGTCAATATTCTGGGAACAAAAAGAGCACAATAGGAATGGCAAAGGAAAATGAAAGAGTAGCACACGTTCAGTGAGATCTGAAGAGCAGAAGGCTCTAGGTCAGAAATTGGGGTGTATTAGTGAGTGGCTTTCTGGTAATGTCAGGTTTACAGTATCTGGTCTCTATATGTGGAAACAAAATTTCATTATGGCTTGCACTTATGCAAGCTTAGGTATTTTCTGCCTTGAAGAGCTCTTCCAGATACATATTCAAGAGTGATAAGTGCCTTAGCCATACAAAAATGCACCACAAGTCATCATGATATTTCTAAAATTCAATAGATGTGAAATGTAAGAGATTATTTCTAACTGAGAATTAATATTTATTTTACATAGTAATTAATGAACAATAAGCATTACTAGGTACAAATTTCACAAAAGAGTTCTTTAGTCCAGACCAAATATCACAAGGGGCTTTGTTTGACAAGTGACATTTCTCAGATTGCTCATCA
>NC_068981.1:58488387-58531105 GCF_001194135.2 Octopus bimaculoides | reverse complement strand
TAGTTGCAAAGCGAACTTCACAACCACACACTGTCTGTGGTGGATTTTAAAATTTAAAAAAAAAAAAAAAGAGAAAACAGCAAATTTAAAACCAGATTTATTAACAATATTGAACAAAACTTGACTACATTTGTTGCATATTAAAACTGCGTTTACCACTGATTTTCTTTCCAATAATTTGTTAGTCTTCATAAAGTCAGTAGTAAATTCATAGCTCCATAAATTAAAACTGCTACAGTGAAGCCATTATAAAGATATTCCTAAAAAAAAAAAAAAAAAAAAATTAAATGACAGAATAAGTTTCTAATGTCTTTTGTAAAAAAAAAAATATTACTAACAGCATATCAAGGAAACCTGAATCCTAAAATGAGACAAGTAATCAAATTACACTTTCAGCTCCTAATAGATTTAAAGTAAACATTGGTTTCATAATATTACTTGGTTTTCAGCTCTATTGAAGGTTTGTGATGAAGCAACATTTTTCACAGTAGCCATAGCAAATACAGATAAAAATACTAAACTATATGATGTGAAGTAAATGAAGATCAGCAGGAATGTCATAATCCAAAAACAACAAAGTTTTGATGTTAACAAAAAGAAAATACATTTATAAATTTTCTTTTACCCCCATCATAATACTTTTCTTCCCTTGTCGATTTTAATTTCTGCTGGTTTATGTTCCTTCCTTTTTGCTGGATTTAGATGGTTGAAATAAAATAGCAGTTAGATCTATTACAATATTAAATCTAACCAAAAAGTAGTTGGGTTGAAATTCCATTTGTTTTTTTAGTGTACACACAAGTAATGAAAAATTTACACAACTAAGAAGTGAGTCTTATAGCAAAGAGAGATTCCATGCAGAAAGTTCTTGTCAACATTATATGGACTAATTTTTTTTATTAACACCCTCCAGTCTTCAGATCAACTATTAAGAAATAATCTGTAGCTAAAGTGAAACTTAAGAGTAGCATAAATTGAAAGGTTAAAAATTTGATGTTCTTTCCGCTAAAAACTTGAATGCAATTGATATTTATTTTCCATCTTCCTAAGGTCATACCAATGCACAAAAAAAAAAAAAAAAAAAAAAAAAAAAAAAAAACCCAGAACACTTGACAAATACCCAAATTTAGACATGAACCTAAATCTTGATGTCATGTGATTTTGTTCTTTTTGAAATCCTTATAAGCTCAAATTAGAGAATAAACCCCCTTGAATCTGAACATCTTTTAATACAAACTAAATAAAATACTAAATTAAGAGAAAAGTGATATATACAAAAGTATTTGTCTCTAATATCAGTGGAAACTGATACTCAGAACAAGCCACTGATTATGGCATTTGCTTACATTTCATTTTGACTTTAAACATCAGAAATATTAATTCGCATCATCTACAATAAAACTGGAATATTTTCTTTCAGTATTATCAATATACTATGAGAGAAAACTTTCAATTTTGAGAATTAGCTGCTATTAGTGATGTTGTAAAACTGGCAGAAAAGGGGGTGCGGGGAAGTTATTTAATTTACTTTTTGTAACTAAAATTAAGTGCCAAAAGTTGTTAATAACATCTGTTCAAAAAGAAATCTCCATGTCAACTCATCATCATTTAACATCCATGTTCCATGCTGGCACAGGTTGGATGGTATGACAATCTGATGAGTACGAGGACTGCTTCATGCTCCAATGTCTGCTTCAGCATGGCTTCTACAGTTGGATGCCCTTCCTAACACCAACCACTTTACATTGTAGACTGGGTGCTTTTTTCATGCATACTTTCACAATTGAGATTGCCATGCAGTTCACAGGACTAGACTTATGAAGATCATCCTCATTTTGGAGGATGATGGATAACTATGAGATGAGCAGATTCTTGTTGAGGGATCTGCATGGCTATTCACATCTAGCAGGAGAAAGAGAAAATGATTAGTAGGAGCTGCAAGAGATAGATAATGACAATGAGGTGCCCAGGTGGTGCCACAAGGCACAAGCTGAGAAGAAGTTGGTGGTCGGTTTGCATGGGAAGGAGAATGAGGGGATGGGAGCAAACTGTTAAAATGGGTAGAGTTGAAAACAATGAACTGGAGAAGATAGAGAAATGCAGGAAAGTGGGGATGGGGGTCAAGAGAGGAATGACATAGTTGAGGAGTCTTTAGGAGCCAGTGGTGGTGGTGAAGGCAGGCATAATGCATGTGAGGAGAAGGAGAGTCATTGTAACATGGGCAGAAAGCACTTTCAGAACTGTTCTGATGCCAAGGAGCCTTTTGAAAGACCACAGATCACTAGAGATCTCAATCCTTAGCCATCTTTTCATTAGGCTCAAGGTCCTGAGGTCAGCCTTCAGCATTTCATCCCATGTCTTCTGCTTCCAGAAATTAATAGATAAAATGTAGTTTTTGACAGCACAGCCACAAGATATCTTGAGCTTTGTTATCAAGTAACTTTATCATGAGCTGTCTTGTTATCAGGGTCAACATTTAAGCTATCTAAAATATTAAGCACATCAAAATGATGTTACAAGGAGTCAGTTATGATACTTGCTCAACTGTTTACCTGTATCAAACCTAATAAAGTTATCAACACCATTAAATAACATAATATTGATACAGTGGAAAATGTTTGATGAGTTTTAAAAAACAAATAGAAAATATATTTACCATTTTGTTGCTTGCATAATTTAATAGCCTCATTAAATCCTGAACATAAAGTGATATCACTTTGATTTTGAGCACATTCCATAAATTGCTTGATTTCCCATTCACATCGATTTGCATGTGTGGATCCTGCAGATTGTGGGTGAATTGGTTCAGGAGAAGTTGCTTGTTGTGCTGGTGCAGCAACTTCATTATTTGAGCCACTAAATGATCCAGTTAAAGCATGTCCCACAGTATGACCCTAGAAAGATTGTAAAATAAAGCAATTTTAGTTTTTTTATTTTCCTATCATTTCATAAAGCCATTAAATTTTATTTACATGTTAACAATAAAAGGAATAACCGAAGTTCACAGAATAACTGAACAACATAAAAACTACCCTGCACTAATCATTTCTATTGCTTCATTCCAATAACTTGGAAAAGTTCAGAATTTTGCAATCAGTAAGTGTAAATTAAAAATTAGGGAGTAGAAGAATGGGTTTTAATAAACAGTACTGTGTAAAAATAATTTTTTTTAAATATTCACTTATAAAGTTGCCTTATTTAACTGTTGAGCTAATTCATTACAGTTTTAGCAAATTGTCATGTAGGTCATCCTTGGTTGTCTCCTGCAAACACTTCTAGGGGCCTAATGCCACCCCCTCCCCTATTCAGGGTTTTATCGATCTTATAGCACATAAAGATGCAGGTTGTAGGCATGCTTTCACAATTGAGATTGCCATGCAATTCACAGGACTACAGACTTATGAAGATCATCCTCATGTTGGGAGACGATGGATAACTATGAGAGGAGCAGATTTTTGTTGAGGGATCTGCATGGCTATTCATATCTAGCAGGAGAAAGAGATAATGATTAGTAGGAGCTGCAAGAGATAGATAATGTCAATGGGGTGCCCAGGTGGTGCCACAAGGTAGAAGTTGGTGGTTGGTTTGCATGGGAAGGAAAATGAGGGGATGGGAGCAAACTGTCAAAATGGGTAGAGTTGAAAAAGAACTGGGGAAGATAACAGAGTGTATGCAGGTTGTAGGCATCGTTTTGTTTACAAATTCTGCCAAATGCAAGCTTTCTTTTCAGGTACAGGACACTGCTTTCCCTCATCCCAGGGTCTCACAGGCCCACACCATCAGAATTGGCACTCTCAACGTCGGCACACTGAAAGGTAGGTTTGTTGAGATGCTTGAACGGAGACGCGTAGATTTGTGCTGCATCCAAGAAGTGAGATGGAGAGGAGGTTCCGCTAGGTTCCTCACAGGCAAAGAATACAGGTACAAGATTTTCTGGGCAGGGAACACTGACGGGGTCGGGAGCATGGGAATACTTCTTGTAGAGAAATGGGTTGATAAGGTAATCGAGGTAGTCAGAGTATGTGATAGAGTACTTAAGATTAGACTAGTGCTTCACCATAGGTTAGCTACCATCATCTCAGCCTCTGCCCCTCAACCAGGGCTACCGGATGGGCAGAAAGACCAATTCTATGACACCCTGTTGCAAACTACCTCATTAACGAATGACAGGGACCTACTCTTTGTGGCTGGTGATTTCAATGGTCATATTGGACAACATGCAGGGGTCTTCCATGGTGTATATGGAGGCTATGGCTTCGGTTCCTGCAATGAGGAGGGAACCAGACTGCTGGAATTCTGTGATGCAAATGATCTTATGGCTTGCAATACCAACTTCAGGAAACCTGCCTGTCACCTAGTGTTCCGGCAGACACACTAAGCAAATCAACTACATCCTCGCCAGAAATAGGGAAAGAGGACGGCTTATAAATGCCAAAACCTTCCCAGGTGAAGAATGTACCCATCAACACAGATTAGTAGTTAGCGACTTCAGGATCAAGGCTAAATGGATGCCCAGAAGTAGACCAGCTTGGAGGAGAAGGGTTTGGAAGCTTTAAGATCCTGCAAATGGACAGAGATTTAGAGATGTCTTACTCGAAGCATTTTACGAAATAGAAGGGCATATAGCATCACACAACGTGGAAGACAATTGTAGGTTTCTACGGGACAACCTGCTGAGTATTTAGTGATATTTGTTTCATCCAGGTTACACATACAAACTTGGTCATTCTTGTCGCCAAAATGTGGTGGATCAATAATTGGCTCATTGCAAACTTGTTTAAAAGGTATAAAAATACACAGTATATTGCAACAGTTCGGTAAGAATTCATAAAAAGTACAAAACACAAAATACTCACAACAGCAGAGCCCACAGCAACACCTGCAGCTGTGGTAGCCATTTGTGCGAAAAGTCCAGGTTGTCGAGGAGCTGCAACTGCAGAAGGTTGAGCAGGAACAGGAGCTGGAGCTACAGGCCTGGAAACCGGAGCTGGAACCATTGGCCTGAAAGTATTTGAAGAAATAAATAATACAAATACAATCTCTGCTCATAATGGAACTAACTAATCATAAATCATAACTAGATGAAAGCAAAGCTGTGTCGGTAAGAAATTTGCTTTCTAACCACATGGTTCTGACTTCAGACACACTGTGCAACACCTTGTAGAAAGTGTCCAGCAGAAGATACTTGAACAAGTGTCTTCTGCCATGTAAGTCGAGTAAAAGGATTTAGTAAACGGAAAATGAAAGATACCCATCATATGTGTGTGTGTGTGTGTGTACAAATGCATGTTTACATTTGAGTTTTCCAAAAATCCCTTACTTCAAAAGCAGGTAAAGGTTTATGACACGAAAGCCATCCAGCTTTAAAACAATGTCTCAATAATATATTTGTTCAGCCCATGCTAATGTGAGAAAGACTATTAAAACACCCCACAAATATAATTTATGTGACAGATATCTGAGAGTAGCAAACAGTCAGGATACTAGTGAAATAAATTGTATGGTTTGAAGAGGCTTCATAAAATTATTTGACAATTTCTGTGACTGAAATGACTTAATCAGCATTAGAGGAGGGTGTTCTGAAAGTATAGAAGCCAGAATAAAAACAAGTAGAGAAAAGTTCAGGTAGCTATTAGTTCTACTAGCAACAAAGGAATTCTACTTTCAAGTGAGAAATAGATTGTATGATTCATGTTTACAATATATGAATTTGAATGGTACCAAAGACATGAGCACTGAATGCAGAGGATGGGTGAAAGCTGTAATGAAATAAGGTGAGCATACTCTGCTGAATGTTTAATGTCAATGATGAGGTCCAATCAAATCAAGAGAAAATCTGAGTATAAGAAGAATTAGATGTCATGTGATATGGACATGTAATGCATATGCATGATGACAGTTGGATAAAGAAGTGCCAGATGATCCAAGTAAAGGGGAATAGTGAGTGACACGGACAAAAATAAGAGCGGAAGTGACGAAAACTTATCTCAAGATACTGAACTTCATAAAGGAGATACCAAATGAATACAGGTGGCAATATTCTGTATTGGAGAAGACCTACCCAGCCTATTCAAGCAAGAAAAAACAGATGTAAAAATGATAATGATATACATTAGATACTGTTTATAGGATGGATTTTTAGTTACAAGTTTTACAGTTGAATGAAATAATGCCCAAAAATAACATCCATCCAAAAGGTAATCATCCTAATTACACATAAATACCACTGAGTGAGCATATTCAGAAGTAATTATGAGGAATTGAGATTAAGGTATTTGCCTGAATAATCCTTCTGGATGCATCCTGTAAACTCATCATTTAACATCTGTCTTCCATGTTTGGCATAGGTCAGACAGCTTGATAGAATTCAATGAGCTGGAGGACTGCTCCAATATATGCTTTGGTATAGTTTCTGTGGTTGAATGCCCATCTTTATGACAACCACTTTACAGAGTGCATTGGGTGTTTTTTTTGTTGTTTTTTTTCATGACTAGCACTAATATACAGATCTGGGGTAAATTTGGCTGCTATTACTAGCAAGTTGACTAACCACGTAGAAGCTTGTAGTCTTGATCGTTGAAATAAAACGCAATGGTGAAAAAAACTGCTTGTAAATGCAGCAATTCGACCTGGTCGACAGTCGTTATATAACTATTAAATATGACCATTACAAATTCCTTGAAGTAACTCGGTCTATTTGACAAATGGGAGAAATTTTGTTTTAAGCACACCAGAAAATTCCCAAAAATATAGTTGAGGGGTTATGTAGTATGCTTAAACCAGAATTCCGTCGACAAATGGATTACAATAACAATAGTTGACCGGTATAAAATAGTGTTTGGTTGTATTCAATAAAGACGAGTTCTTATATTTGCTATTACCATTGTTTATGTAACTCAATTCTAGATTGTTGACTGAAAGTGTATATGCACCTCAACTGCTTATATTACGCAATTACATACAGAAGTTACGTAAGTAAACATGATGAAATACCTAAATCCCAGAGCTAATCATTGATATAACAAACGAGGGAGCCTCTACGCAGTTGCTCGATATGCTAGCTATAACTCCTTCAAATCACCTTAAAAGTGTAGCACATGTATATCATAGGAAAGGAAAAAGTTTTTTTCTTTAATTTTTTTAAAATAGGGTTCCCGAGTTTCATATGTTGGAAATCACGATTATTTTTACATTTTTGCCCCAAACTTCTGTTATTCTCTTTCCATGCGGTATGGGATTCTGACCAAAGTTGACCTGTAGCTAAACGACAACTACCCGAAAGTTACAGAAACGCATGAAAACATTCCTAGTCAACCAGAGAGCAAGGCTCATCGTGGTCACTCGAGATGGGGGAAATATCAGCCAAATCTCAATAAAACCCTACCGTAGAGCTGTTGGGGAAAGAAATGATCCTGAAGAAAAAGCTGTAATTGTCAGTTAGACTATGCCTTTGATACTAAGTTTGCTCGATCAGGCCTAAGACATGACGCCTGTTAAACGTAAGCATACTAAGACATTGTTATTATGGTTCAGCGATTTTACTCCATAACACGTTTTAAAACGAACATAATTTACAGATGCCTTTAAAATTACACGAGTTGTTTCTTTTGCTGCAGGTGAGTTCTAATCGATCTATAAAAAGATCCAGCGACCATGAATTTATTTTGGTTTTTCATCACATATACAGAACCACATTAACCAATGAAGCCTTCCTTTTTTTAAGACGGTAGGAGAAGTGTGATTCGCGAGATATGGCTGTTATTTCCACCAGAGCCATCGATTACGCAGATGTTTCGTCAAAGAAAATTGTTTTTATTATACTGAGATTATTTTAAGCAACATGTGCCCTTACTGCAACATTTGTTCCCCAAGAAATCCATTTTATTTTATTGGATAAAAATTTTAAAAATAAAGTTTTGTTACAATTTTTAGAGTAAGGCTAACGGTTAGGGTCAGAAAATATAAAAAAAAATAAGATAAAAAATTAATACAATGTGAGCTCAACAAAAATGTACTGTTATAACCAAATGCTATATCTAATGATTAGTAATGATTAACTGAAATTTTTGAAAATTGATAAAATTAGTAGTTTTATCATTTTGAAATTTAAACAGTAATACCTAAAATATTATTTTTAAATATCACTATTATATGAACAAACTGTCCTTTAAGCGTGATTTATGTGTAGCTGATCATCATCTTGAGTGATTGCTTCAAATCGAAATTCGAGTTCTAATACATTGCTGACGCAATTATTGTTAACGTTCACTTATATTCACTATTTCCGGGTAATTTATTCAAATACTGGTGAAAGATCCGAGTTTAAAAGAAGAAAAATAATTCTAAAAAATTAATCAAGAAATACAGTTTTCACTAACACATGTACTAATTAGGTACATACTATATTTCCTATAATCAATCAGGAAAAAAAAATTATTTGAAAGACTGCAAATAAGTAATAGGGTACTAATTTGTTAAATTTCGTACCTTTTCTTTACTTGCTACTGAATAGTTAAAATTAATTTTAACTTTTCAGGTTAAATTGAGAGTTGAGTGACCGTCACGTAACTTTAATAAACAATTGTCAACAAATATTTCGACAAAGCGAAATTAGAACTAAATGAATAAAGGACACGCAAATCCACGTGCCATCTATCAAAAGGTCAGCGAAAAAACAATAAGAATTGCTCGTAAATTTATATAGGATTTACAGAAGGAAACGAAAATAGTTTTTTTTTCCATTTACCTGGATGACATTGAACGTCCTCGTCGCGGCATCTTGGAAGCAGTTTTTAATGCTTTCAAAATTAGTGGAGGTTAAATATTCTTTCGTTTTCTAGAGCTGAAGAGAACTAAATTCTGATTGGATAAATTTTGTGACGTCACATCACTGGAGCAAAATCTATGTCTTATGCGATAGAGAAATTTTGTTTTTAAGAGAATATGTTACGAAATATGATCGTATGATGTATTTTTAATAGTCATTTCAGTTCTCAGATTAAATTAGTGCTGTTGAACGTAGTTAGAGTTAAAGGTAATCTTTTATTTTCAGTTTCTAAAGCGAAATGTCACCGAGTTCAAATATTACAAGTTGGTAGCATTTTACAGGGTGTCCACAAAGTCTGGGTACATGGGGATTAACACATACTTTAAGAAATTATTATTTCTTATATTTAATTGTTTATGTTATGATTTTATTTACTCCGTGTACCCCATGGGGATTAACACACACTTTAAGAAATTATTATCTTATATTTAATTGTTTATGTTATGCCAGACTTTGTGGACACCCTGTAGAATATGTTCTTAAGAAATACAATGTGTAGCACCTTGTCCAGTAGTCCGTTCCGTTTTATGATTTAATGGAGATTTCGTTGCCATTTCTAGCAAGCCGAGTGACTAAGTGACTGCCACTCACCGGTTCGTTCCGAAGGTGAAAGATCAAGAGATTAACTATTACAGCATTTGTGAGGTGACATCTTAAAAAAGAGTGAGCTTTTCAACACCTACATTCATTTGGTGTCCATAAGAAAAGAGTAAGTTGGAATTAGAATGAAATGGTATTGTTCACTTATTTATTCGAAAGCCTCGGGATAAACAACAGTTTTATCAGACGTTTAGTTCATTTAGTCAATTATACCAAATATGATATCTTACGTCAATGTTAGCATTTCACAATTAGTGGTCTCATTTAAAAAAATTGTTTCTGCCAGTCAAAACTATAATTTGTTTCATTAGCATTTTCTAATTTCGACAATGTTATATATTTTATTACATCGAACATTGACAAGATAGGAAATTTGGGTATCGTCTTATCAGATTTAAGAATCGAAGAAAAGAATCACAATAAAGAAACAGAAAACTAGTTAAACTGAAATAATATTTTGAGCAAGTTTCAAATCCCAAATTGGAGCCATTCTATTTATGCCATTCAGTGTCCTCGGAAAAGGTATTATTACGGCATCACGAGTATTAGCTATATTCCCACTGTCATAACAATTTTGATAAAGGATTATGATATTACCTCTAAACCCTAAATGTCTGCGCATTTTTTCTTCCTGTGATGCATACAAACTAAAATAATGAGAAGGGTGTAAGTGCGGGAATGAAATGTGCTGAGGAGGTGCAAACTCAAGTCCAATACAGGATGTTCAAAGCATTTTCATTGCCCCTCCTCGCAAAAAAAAAAAAACTTTTAAGGGTACGCTTGCACCCCACGTCCTCGAGGAGAAGGTACCTCTACCTGTTAGAAATATCAGCTAAATTCCCTCAAATAATCCTGCCTTAAATGAGACACATCAGATAATATTGTCCTAGATACCTCAGAAACAGAATGCCAATCCTTTTTTAATAATAAACTACAAAAGCCTAGGTGCAACAATATTGCCTTCGTCCACGTTCTCAAGGGTAATAGAACAATGGTGTCTGACACATGAAAGCAAGTTTCTGATATCACTAGCCAAAAAGAAACCGTTCTTGTGACTGTTGGAATATTTGGTGAATGTCAGACTCTCTCCAGAGTCTCACAACCAGGCTGATTTTCCCAAACGGTTTGGGGGTCTAAGTCAGTGTAAGTGCTCATCTCTGTCTCTTACCTGTTTTCTTTCCGCCATCCACGCTTGCTCTTCTTTTGTAGGCAACATTATCTCCCTTCCAATATAGACTAGTTCCAATAGGGAGATGAATGAAGCTCTGCTACAATGGAGAGAGCTGGATTTGAAAGTTTCTGATACAGATGCGGATAGACGGATGTAGGGAGTATGGGACAATCTGCGTTCAAGTGGTATTTTCAACTCTCTTTGATCAATCTGATCAATTTTCAAGGTGTCGTCTACTTTCTGGAAGTGCGAAATTCTCGTGGGGTTGGGCTAATGCCCTAACTGTGGCCAACATTGGCAGTTTGCTCAGTCTGGATGAGCTCCTTATCTCCATTGCACTCAGAGTGGGAACCAACGTCTGTGGGGGACTTCGATGTCGTTATGGTAGGCCCCTTGATCTCAAAGGTCTTCATGGTTTGTCTTGCCGCTTAAATGCTGGACGTTTCGCTCGTCACACCGAGCTAAACCTGATCATTAAGCGGACTCTAGCTCGGGTAAATTTCCCTTCTGTTCTGGAGCCGGCGGGATGGTCCAAAAGTGATGGGAAGAGACCAGATGGTCTTACCTTCTGTCTCTGGGTAAGTGGTAGGTGTCTCATCTGGGACGTCACAGTCAGTGACTCCATTGCTCTCTCCCACATCCTCGATGCTACGGAAAATGGGAGAGTCACTTCTTCCGTAACCGAACGAAGTAAAATCCGAAAGTATTGGGACTTGTCGGTGAACCATTTCTTCCATCGTGCAGCGTTTAACACATTTAGAGGAACTGGGCCGCTGATAGCGAAATTCTTGTCGTCGTTAGCGACAGATGATGCCCGTGAAGGTGCTTAGCTATTCCAACGCTTTAGCCTTGCTATCACCCGCGGTAATGCCGCGAGCGTGTTGGCTTCAATAAGCTCTGTTGACCCATGATTGATGCACTTAGTAGGAACTAATTTTCCAAAGACGACATTGAAATTTTTCAAGGAAGTTTAGAATATGAAATAGAACTTGCGGTTGGATTGTGTTGTCATCGCTCTGTTGGCAGTATTGGTCATATTTATGATGTCATCAAGAAGTATAGTAAGGGAAGTTGCTTTGAAAACCGATAGCACCAAAGTAATTGTTCACTGGTTGTTCAAAATAGGATTGTCCCTTGTCGGGAAAACAATATAAAAACAAGAAAATACTGTTTTCTTGCTGGTGAATTTACTGACAATTTTAGTCATAAAAATAACGTGCTATGGTAAAATATGATGACGAAGACGGTGAAAACTTTATTTTTTGAGACTTGCTTTTGTCGAGGTAACTGGGGTTTTTAAAGAAAACCCTTTTAGTTCAGTTTGAGAAAATATACGAGTATATTTTCCAAGGCACATGATTCAATTGACTTTGTAAAACTGAAAATATTTAGGTAAATTTTGCCTGATCTGATGTTGTAAATTAAGATCTGAAATATTCGATCTCTGAATTTTGTTCTGTTTCAAATTCGCATTCTCTGACTAATTATCATTATGTTATTCTACCAATAAGATCGGAAGAGGTATATTTACTACTGGTATGTAGGATATAAAATGAAAGATTATATATTATCCAACATCGTTTTTATCCATACGAACATTGATTATAATTTAAGAATCAGAATACACTTTATGATAAGAAGTAACTGTTGCAAAGATTTTGAAGTAACGGAGATCGCATTGGTACTAGTTGCACGAAAATACACGATACTAAAAATGATGCAAAAGACGATCTTGCTACCTCTTTCACTAACCGGTATAGAGATAGATATTCAGCGAGTGATATTAATAAGGAGGAGGAGGGGAAGAAGAACGAATCAGATTGATTAAAATTCTTATCAAATGAATCTGCTTCTTCTTTAACAGTTTGCATTTATGTTAGTCTTTCAGAGTTTATTTAACATTAAAAAGAAAGACATTATGATGTGTTCTTGTATCCTACTTCATTGAGTGTTGGTACCATGTCTAATACTTCATTCACCTTGTAGTTGACAATGCATTAGAAAGGATGTAAATCAGGCATCACACTGTTTCCAATATTTAACTCCACGGTAGAGCTACAGCTACAAAGTCAATATAGGTAACATTTTCGGAAACTGATTATTTGAAATTTTTCTGAAGTGAGATTTATGAATGGAGGCGTAAGCCTGTTCTGACAAGAATTGAAAAAATGCAATACACTGGCTCATATTATATTTCATCACCCGAATAGCTAAATTATTCTTGTACATTGTTTCAACTGGATATCATTTTAACAGACGCCGCTTTACTTAAAAATGCGTGAAACAGGATAACACTTATCACTATCTTAATCCAACGGACTATCAAAAACAAACACTTTAAATAAAGGGATTGTCAGGCAGGAATCATCTGAGGGATGTCAGATGATTAAATGACTCCAAACAGTTTCGGCCCACATGTTGTTGATGTGTCAACATTTGTTTAAAGGTAGATTGACAGAATCAGTAGAACGACGTGGGTGGGGAATGTATCATTTAGTTATTCCCCTTTATATTCTGAGTTCAAATCCCACCGGAGTCGATTTGCTTTCTTGCGAAGTCATGTAGCACCAGTCAAGTTTCTGGGTCAATATAATAGACTGTATTCCCCCATCACCTAAAAAAAAAATCCTCAAACCTTGTACCAAAATCAGAAATTAATATTTGTTTGAAGGTATTCACAACAACTACGACTGCTTCATACATGTTTCATGAGAACGTTATCCTGAGCTCTGAGTTATATACCTTTAGATTATAACTGCAAGAAAGAAGAAAAAATTATCACCCGGAAGTGATGTCATCATCAACCTTTGCCCTACAATACAATGGCGGGTGCTGATATAGAAGAAGAGATTTGTGCATTAGTAAGTGTTTATTTGTGTTCTAATTATCATTCCGTTATTTGATATATACTTACTGTTATGAGGCGCTGAAATATATTGATATTTCAGCAAGGTTTCTAAGTGGATAATTAGCAATCTTCTCTTTCATTTTTCAATATTCAAATTTGTCATTTGTATTAATTTAATTTATTTGACAGATCAAAGATTCCTGCAGTGTAGCTATTTTTAGATGTCTACAACAGATTGATAATAATCCACTAAAGAATTTGATTATGAAATAGAATGTCATAAAAAAAAGTCAAGAGATTTTTTAAAAATAAATATATAGTCGAATGTATTTTGAACTCAAACACGATGCATTAAATTTTTTTTTTTTTAAAGTTCGTCACCAGATTGTAATGCCAACTTCTTTTGAGATTCTTGCTTTTCGATATTGTAACTTTAAACTTGAACATTTTGACTTTTACTTTAATGAAACTATGAAATTAGATTGTAGATCATTAAAAATAGCTGGTGTATTACAATTATTTATTCAGTTATTGTCCCAGGTGAGCTCTGATTGAAAACCTATAACTATAACAGCGTCGGACAAGATTTCTTGCAATATCTTTCTATGATCTTTGGGTTCAGATTCGCCTTAGCATCCAAATCCAGTTGATTGTCATGGCTAATCACCCAACCCGGAACCACATCTGATTATGAAATAATATGAAATAAGTGGAAGAGGATTGTAGCCATCTGCTAAAAATGCAGTCGGATGATGATGATGATGATGGTGGTGTAGTACCTTTACTTATATCTAGGACTATATTATGTAATGTTTCTTTTTCTTTTCTTTTCTTTGTTTTTAAATAATAGGGGAGATTCGGTTGCTTTTTCGAACAGGTCGAGCAGGCTCTTTTATTTAGTTTTATAGCCCCACATTGTCAGCCCTGATTTACAGACCTGTGTTCAATGACACAGTTGACTTCATTCCATTTTTTTAATAAACATCATAGTGTGATTTAAATGAAATTATTTTTAGCAGGCTGAGCAACCACGTAGAGGTTCGTCTTTTATTTAGATGTTGGTGCTGATAGTGTTAACTTTGCCTTTCATCTATGGTATAGTAATTCCGAAGACATTAAATCAATTCATAGTGCTTAAAATTCTTACAGTGATGGCCTTGTGTTGAGTCAAAAATTGAAGGCACTTAAAAAAAATAAAGAAAGAATTAATAATAGATTCATAACATTTTGTAAATATGGAAGGAAATTCTAAGAAAATGTCCATCGACTGATTCTTTTATTATTTATAGAACGCTGTTAGTATTATCATTATTAGTATTCATCTCATTTCAAGTTTGCAATGTTTACTATTATTTAGTAAGGAATTTTTGTTATGAATAAGATATTTTGTAAACTTCAATGTCAAAACAACAGAAAAACATTACATTGCATCTTTGGTTGTTACATATGACATTCCTACGTATTATGATTTTCTTGTTGACAATTAGCAATAATCTTTGTTTAGAATTTGTTTCTTTTAATGCAGTATCCTTCTATTTCAGCTTATTTTTCACTAAGTATCACTCTCAATCGCCGTTCAATAATCGTTCACCTGTCTCTCACCTATTCGACTCTAAAACATCTTGATTGTAACGTTGCTCGTTTGATACACATTAACTCCATCTGCCTATTTCGTCTCGCGACTGTTTTATATATATTAATATTTAAGTGATAATGTTAATTTCATGATAATATAGAAGTTAATAAATTATCAACATAAATATTTGGATGAATTTGTTTATTATACAAACATTTCAATATAATCTTAATGTTTTATGTTTCTAATATATTTTTGTTTCATTTGGGTTATTTTACGTTCTATTGAATGTCTATTTTTTCTGTAGTATCTTGTACTCGATTAGTTTAACCTTTTCACTGCAGTGCTTTTGATTTCAGTTAGAAATTAATCATTAAGATCTTTACGTGTTTTCCGTACGGGGGATGTTATTAATCTGCTTAAAGTTGTTAGATAAATTCTGAATTTGATAGCGATGGTCAACTAATAATTTTCTTTCAAAAATATTTTCGTTTATTGTAAGATTGTGATTTATTTAAGACCATAGTTTGATACAACACAAAAGTCTTATACACATTTCATTTTATCTTGGGGTAAATGCTCTTAATAATAACAATAATCCTTAAATTTTGGCACATTGACCTCAGCGCTTAACTGAAATTCGTTAAAAGGAAAGGCAAAGTCGACCTCAACACAATACAGTTTTTCATATCAATTATGAACATATTCCCATCTTTGACAGCATCTTTGTAAGGGTTAGGGTTAATAAGGTAAGAGTTGGCAACGAGTATAGCAATAAATTCAGTGTACAAGTAGTTCACCAAGGATCAGTCCTCAGCCCCCACCACCATCCTGTTCATCATGGTCTTCCAGGCAATAACAGAAATTTAAGTTGGGCTGCCCCTGGGCTGCTGATGATCTTATTCTTATAGCTGAATCACTACCAGAACTATAGAAAAAATTTCAGGTGTGGAAGCAAGGTCTGGAATCAAGAGTTTATTTAGCAAAGACCAAGGACTTAGTAAGTAGGAAAGCAGACAAATCACAGATCTCTTCAGAGTGATGGCCCAGCTCCATATATAGAAAAGGCATATCAATAAGGTGTACCTGGTGCAAGCTATGGACACACAAGAGGTGCAGCAATAGCAGAGGAAGGTTAACAGGGAAAATTGTGTGTATGTGTGGCAGACGTAGAGGTACAAAAAACACGAGAAATGTACAGAAAATAGACTCCATCAAATGCTTGGTAGGATACTTAGAAATAGTTGATAGCTTCCGTTATCAGGGTGACCAAGTCAGCAATGGAGGTGGATGCTCTGAGAGCGTAGCTGCTAGAATAAGAATAGGCTGGGCAAAGTTCAGAGCTCTTACCTTTATTGGTAACTAAGGGCCTCAGAGTGAAAGGCAGATTGTATGATGCCTGTGTGCGGACAACCATGCTACATGGCAGTGAAACATGGGTTGTGACTGCAGAGGACATGTGAAGGCTTGAAAGAAATGAAGCTAGTATGTTTTGCTGGATGTGCAATGTTGCTGTGCATGTACAACAAAGTGCAAGCATCTTGAGAGAAGAATTGGGCATGAGGCAGATATGGTGTACAAGAGAGAAGACTGCTCTTGTATGGTCATGTGATGCATATGAATGAAGTTAGCTGTGTGAAGAAGTGCCAATCTCTAACTGGAAGGAACCTGTGGAAGAGGTAGACCCAGGAAGACATGAGATGAAGAGGTGAAGCATGATCTTTGGATGTTAGGTCTCACAGAGGCAATGACAGATGATTGAGACCTTTGGTGGTTTGGTGTGCTTGAGAAGACTCATCAGGCCAAGTGAAATCATTGTGGACAGTGCTGGTAACACATAAAAGGCACCTGTGATAGTGACACGTAAAAGTACCCACTACACTCTGGAGTGGTTGGTGTTAGGAAGAGCATCCAGTTGTAGAAACCAAGCCGAAATCAGACTGGAGTCTGATACAGCTCTCTGGCTTACCAGTTCCAGTCAAACCATCTAACCTATGCCAGCATGGAAAACAGTTGCTAAATGATGATGACGACAAGTAATAACAAAAGTAATTACTATTCCAGTTACAAATAACATAATAAACTTTATTTATGCAAATATACACACTGGTTTATAATCATTGAATAAAATTTTATTACTTTTCAGCAGAAGGAATTAAGTTGGTTGTTGAATGAAGAACTTCATCATGTCCTTCAGCAAGTGCAGTACACTTTAACTGTAAGTTGACATTAATCTTTCCATTATTACAAGTGTTTCATTTTCTACAATGGTAAGTTCTATGTCTTTAGTGTCACGTGAATAAAACTGTTGGTAAACAGGCTTTCATACTAAGAGAACCATAAAAACTGGGATAAACAAATCTCACTGAAGACATTTCTCTGAAACAACTAGCATAAATAAGTTGTGAAAGTGCTTGCTCAGAATAAGTATAGTCAGGAGGAGGATCATGCTGCTTTTCATATGTTTTTCCCATACTATTCTACTCATCTGCATTTATTGCCCTTATTTTACATATCTATACTGCATCAACCTTGATAATTAGAGAGAAATATACTTGTAATATAAATTAAGAATTAAAATACTTCTGATTAAATTTATGAAATGATGTATGCTAAATAGAATATAAACATACAATGGATGTAAAACTTCAGATTAACTATTTACAATATGGAAATAGTTATGATTAATTTTAAAAAGAACATAAAAATTTACAATAGTTGCATACAAAAAAAGATGAACCTACTGGTGGTGAGATTTAACTAAAGTTGCTTAAAGCAAGACTAATACCTTATATTTCAGATAGCAAAATCTCAGAAAAATAGCAGAGGATATGCAAAACTGCAAATATTTCACTAAAATGTGTAGTTGGACATTGTTGTAAAATCAACCATTACCAGCATCTCCTAGAACAATTGATGTAATAGGCTGAACTTTTGCATGTGTATTACTTTGATACTTGCCTAGATGCTGTACTAGTGTGATTAGATACACTTCATTTGTTCATCTTCCAGAGACACTTGAATGCTACTACCCAAGGGTAAAAAATGCTTGAACTGCTGCATGTGGCTATGAGTGATCCCACAATGAAATCTAGGCCAACTTCATCAATGTCCTTGATTCAGCATCTAGTCTGTACCCAAATCTGTTGGAATTCCAAGTTAGAGCATATTATCTTTGATAGTTTGGTAGAAAAATTGACCTAAAATAAGGGTATGTTTGCCTTATTGGTCATTTTGAATTTATAATTAGGTCATGAATAGATAATGTGGAAATTTGAATATCATGTTTTTTGATAGAACTAACAGTGTTCTTGATGTATGTCATATTTGGTTTGCCTGGGTTTTATTCCTGCTGAGTGAGAGCATCTTCAATTTAGGAGTGTTTTCCTACAGCTGAGGTGTTAGTCTTGCCTTAATAGAAAATGCTGTGAAAATGATTATCGTAGCTCTAAAATTTTTTTGAAATCTCTGTTTACAAATAACACTGTGACACTTTTTTTTTTGTCTTTGGTTAGTAAGTATTATTTCCTATTTGCTTCTATCTAGAAATAAAAGTATTTGACTATTATTCCCTTCATTCTTTACTTTTGTGACCTGGACATCAATGTTTTGAAACCAACCTATTTCTATTACATTTCAGACAGATTCAGTGTTGAATTGCTGAAGCAGAAATATTGTTATAGCAAATTGTTATAGAAATATTGTTACACCAAATCACAGATTTGCATGTCAGTTGCTTGACCTTAACCACTTGAGCATGTCCCTTATTGGCTGACAATGTGTGCATCTCTGATCATGAGCAGAAATAGTGGGGGAGCATCATAGCCATGTGCTGAGAAGGATTCTTTGGGGTTTGGATAAATGTAACAAAAGCAAAATTTGCAGGAAATATTAGTCATTTCTCATACTTTCTAAGGGTAAGTAAATAGGAAGTAATAGTGACAAAAGTTATGTTACACAGTGTAATCTAACATTACAGTTTCCATTTTTCTAAATATGTCATAAGCCATTAATTCACTAATTACTTATTTTTATAAAAATGGAAAATTAAAAAAATTTTTATTCATTATTTATTTGTTCACTACTTTATAATTTTACCCCGTAAGAATTTCTTTCCCAAGTACAAGTCATTTTTATAAAAAAAAGGGAGTATGGTCAGTTCAAATTTTTCCAATATGTATTTTCTGTATCTTGAAGTAATAATCTGCTAAATCATTCTTACAAGTTATAAGAGAAAACTAAATATAGTTAAGTAGTCTTTTTTTTTTTACAGTATGATAGCATCTTCTTTTTAGCTGACTCAACAAATATTCTAATAATGTAATGTTATTTCCACTTTTTCTTCAAAGTTTTTTCATGATTTCCAAAATGTTTTAGAAATAAAATGCTTTTTATTACAAAGATCTGACAAAGAAAGATTTCAGCAATTGTCAGAAATGATCACTTCATCTTTTAATTATTATTACAGGAATGTAATCAACGATTCCTTACTGATAAAGACAAAGAATCCAATAAAGGTAGGTTTTCTTTTTCTGCTTTCCCAAACCTTATCTGGTTCACATAATAAACCCATTCCAATATTGGAGCTCTTACTAGAGCTTCTACTTCATTTTGGCACCTACTTAATGTTCTGTATTTTACTGTCCAAAGTTCTTTATTTGGAATGTTTCAGAAACCACTGTCTTTGCTAATTTGTTTGTGCATGTTAATATCTAAAAGATGCCCCCAAAATGTATGTTGTTGTGTTTGGTAACTAATTAGAAGCACAGCTCTTTATTTGATCAATTATCTACATGTCTATACTTTTTGGCAGTGAATTACAAGTAGTGGATTAATGAGGTTGTTTTAGCCCTAAGTCAACCTTAAGCAGTCTGACCATCTTGTCTTTTTAGGGTTATATAGGATTACATTGTCTATTGCATCTTTCTTTACCACAGATGGCAGAGTGTGAGTTGGCTCTCTCTGTCTTGTTTTAGCAAGTTAAGGAATCAGTAGGAGCTCCTTTTTTTGGTTCCTGCAAGATTTCTCTTAATGTAGCAGAGTCATCTAGAAGTAGTAGCTTAAACTACAGAGTGGATATCAGTGCATTTACAAGTAATGAAGTGATTTGGATCAGTTTTGTTTTGGATTGTATGTTACATTAAATATGTAGTATAATAATTTTATATGTTTTTATTACTTCCATCTTTGAGAAAGTTGTGCTTTAATGTGAAATTTCATTACTACCATGCTGCACGTAGGCTATTAACACTTCTGTTTCTTTTCAAGAATCTTTTAGATGATTTCTTCATTATTTTGTCTAGTGTAGTTTAGCCCTTGATCAAGCAAATTTTTAATAATTTCTTTATATATGTGCAAATTAATTATAAAGAAATATAATTAAAGCAGCCACCCACCTCCCCAAACAGGTGAGAAGTCCTTGCAATTAAAGCAATTCCATAAAAACAGTTATGAAATGAAAATGCTACAAACCTTATTAGAGAGTATTTAATGAATTTGGCTTAATGTAATGAATAATGTGCAAGCTAAGGAAAATTCACCAACAATAAATATCTTATGTTATATTTATGATTATTATGTTGTGTAATGTTTGTATTTTTTTTTTGTTTTCAGATGACTCAACTGTTTGCCATATCAAACCACAGAAGATATTACTGTCTGGCCCAAAGTAAGCAAATACACTTAATTTTCAATAAAATAAAATTTTAATGTAATTTATCTGTCATTTTATACTATTGATGCAATTAGATATTTCTTGATCATAATCTTGCCAATATTAGGGTTTGATGGAGGAGTGTACACTGAGTGATTTCTGTTTACCTACCCCTATGTCCAACCTGAGAGAACATTCTCTCTGCTGAAATGATAATTTGTCATCACCCATTGTAACAATTAATAGCTTAGTGGGATAAAATTGTGGGGCTAAGTATCCACAGCCTAGATGCACTACATGCTAATATATATTATGAATATCATCAGATTAGCCAGTGTTCTACTACACTAATCACTCAGTTACTGTTACTCCTTTTTCGCTTAAGTTGTTTTCATTATTGTTAGCCTTTGTTTTAAAAGTAGAAAATATGCAATTATATACTTACAGTACATATATGAATGTATGGATATATTTGAATATAGATGTGTAAATATGAACATGTTCATACATACATATACATACACATGTGGATGTGTGGTTAAAAAGTTTGCTTCCTAACCACATAGTTTTGGGTTCAGTCCCACTGTGTGGAAAATTGAGTAGGTGTCTTTTACTATAGACCTAGGCCAACCAACACTTTGTGAGTGGATTTGGTAAGCAGAAACTGAAAGAAGCACATTGTATGTGTTTGTGATTATGTGGAGAGAACATGTGGAAAGGGTAAACCCAGGTAGACAAAGTGGTGAAAAAAGATCTTCAGATGTTGGGTTTCATGAAGGCAATGACAAGGGACCAAGACTTCAGGTGATTTGCTCTGCTTTAGAAGATACATTAAGCCAAGTGTCATGTAAAAAGCACCTATGCTTGTTCCACTTAAAAGCACTCAATACACTCTGTAAAGTGGTTGGCATTAAGAAGGGCATCCAGCTATAGAAGCCATGCCAAAACAGACTTGGAGCCCAGGCAGCTCATCAGCTGGCCAGCTCCTGTCAAACCATTTGAATCCATGTCAGCATGGAAAATGGATGTTAGATGATGATGATGGCTTTAGCCTTGCTATGAAGGTTAGGTACTGTGATTGAAAATTAGTTACTGTAATATTTTTCTCTTTGATAAAATGGTAAGAAATGCTGAAACTAACTACAAAGAGAAAAACATGATTTAGCTAGTGTATCTACTTCTCATATCATTGCTAAAGATGTTTTGAAATGATGATGATGATGATCTCTATCCCAGTTCTGTGAAGAGCTTTTTAATTTAGCTAATTAATTTATGTTGACAACTTGACAACACTTGTATTGTTGTGCAAATTAGGACTAATTTTGTTCAATTTAGTTCTCCACAAGGAAAATAGTAGCATATAGCTATTTGTAATATACACACAGAAACTCAGATTGAATTGAATTTGTCTATTCTAATTTGCATAACACTGCAAATGTTGTTAACACAAATTATTTGTTTAATAGAAGCACTTCACAGCATTACGATAAAGATGTAAATTTAATGTAAATATAAACTTAGGTATTTTGTTGTAGACACATTTTTTAGCCTTGCTGCAGAAACTAAATGCTGTGGTTAAATCACGTTTTTTCTCTCTGTGACCTATAAAAAGGATTGGCCTGACTAGTTTCAGCATTTCTTACAACTTCAGGCAGAAAAAAGTCATGTTTTGACTATAGTATCTACTTTTCATAACAAGGGTAAAAATGTATGTTTACTAAAAATACTTGCTTATAAGTTAATCTTACATCCTTATTTACTCAACAACAATGACAAGTGACCAAAACCTTTAGAGATATGCCATGCTTCAGAAGGCTCATTAAGCCAAGTGAGATAGTTGTTATGGCTGATGCCAGTGTCATGGTAACTGGCACATAAAAAGCACCCGTCAAATGTTGGGCAATATGCTCTGCTTGAGAAAACCTGTCAAGCCAAGTGAAATCATAGTTGTGGCCAATGCCAGTGCCTCTGACTGTCACCCCTGGGGGTGGCATGTAAAAAGCATTGTTTGAGCCTTCAGTCTCATGGAGGCAGTGACAGGTGACGGAGACCTTTGGCAATACACCGTGCCTATGAAGTCCAGTCAAGTGAAGTGAGATTGTAGTTGTGGCCAATGCCAGTGTCATGTCAATGGCACCCATTCTGGTGGCACGTAAGAAGCACCCACTACACTCTTGGAGCAGTTGGCATTAGGAAGAGCATCCAGCCATACAAACCATGCCAAATCAAATTGGAACCTGATGCACCAGGTTCCAATTTTTCCAAGCATGGAAAAATAAGCATTGAAACAATGAAGATGACCCACACATGCCATATTTATTTCGTGTGTAAGTTGCACCCTAAATTTAGTGTTAAAGCTTGGTACAAATTTTTTTTCTTTCATAGTTTTAGCTTTGTCCTCTGTATAAGCTGCACCCCAGGTTTTGTGAGTTAAAATCAAGTATGAAATAGTGCAACTTATACATTAGTAAATACAGTATGTATATTCTTGTGTAGCTATGCTTGTGTGGTTGAGAAGCTTGCTTCCCAACCACATGGATTTTTGGTTCAGTCCCTTTGTATAGCGCCTTAGGCAAGTGTCTTCTATTATAACCTTGGGCCAACCAAAGCCTTGTGAGTGGATTTGGTTGATAGAAACTGAAAGTAGCTCATTGTATATATGTGTATGTATGTGCACGTATGCTTGTTTTAACATCACATTATGGCTGTAAATGAAGATTTCTACAGCTAGATGCCCTTCCTAAAGCCAACCACTCCGGGAATGTAGTGGGTGCTTTTTACATGCCACCAGCATGTAAAATGAGGAAGAGAGAGTGAAAGAGAGAGACGCATTTGTATGTACCCTTGCACTATTATAATTTTTCTCTAACTTCTATACTTCATGTTTTATGTTATATTTTAATGGATGTATGTATATGTATCGCTCTGTATATATATACCAGTAAAGTAACAATATTATTGTTTTTTAAAACAGTGGAACTGCTCACATTAAATGTGTCTTGACATTATTTGGTGATAACATAACTGAAGCGGTAAGTATATTCTTTATCATTGTCTTAAAGTTGCAACAGAAAAAAAAAGATTATTCCAATTTTGATTTACAAAATTGTTTAAAGTTCTCAAGATCTGAATAAATATTTCTGTTTCATGTGCATAAGTTTGCTTTCATTTTTGTATTCATAAAAAATAAAGATCATATTTTACCTTTTATAGCCCTGTCAGATGCAATTGAAGTCTTTTGTTATGTCACAACCACTATTTTGTTTTTCCAAAGTTTTTACAAGAGCTCTGTAATGTAAGATAAGAAACTTAGTCTTTTGTAAGCCTGCTTTTGTGCAACTGGTATATGTGGAAATCACTGAAAAAAATTGCAAGTTTTTATGTAAACTGCTTTTTCAAAGATTAGTTCTCTATTAAAGTTATTAGATCTGAGCTCAATGGGACATTTACTGAAGATTGAGAAATTGCATTCCTGGGGAACTTTTAGTAACATCAAATTCACTTGGCACTTATGTGCTTGATGTGATGGTGAGAGAAGGCTATGGACGGGACGTTTTGGCAATAGTTTTGTTGTGGATGTAAAATCAACTGTGAAATAAAGAAGAGTGGCTTATTGTGTAATTTATTAAGGCGGACTAGAGAAAAATAGGAGTATTCAAGAAACTTGAAAGACATCCTTTAGGTAAGGGACAAGAATTTAGTTGTGGAGATTTCTGTAATGTTAGGTAGCATTAGGTTATTATAAATGTAGCTTTTACACTCTCAATAATTCTCTTGCATTGTCCATGTTTACAAATGAATTATGTCCAATTTTGAGCAGTCAATGATTTTTTTCCATGTGTCATTAAAATAATGATGTAATAAAATAATATATTTATATTATCAAAAAGAATTTTCTAAATCAGTTTTGTTAAATTTTCTTTTTAATTCTTTTTAATAACCTAACCAGGATATAAACTTCAAACATAAACAAGGAAACCATCATAGTTTATTCAAGACTTCGATACATCAGAGTTTACCCTGGAAATTACAGCAAGTAAGTCTTTATTTGCTCATTCATTAAGTTATACAACTTAGTAAATTAACTGTTTTATAAAATCTTTCAAGTAGAATAAGAAAGAAAATGACTGGCAAACTATTTATTTTAATTCATCATTTGTTTTATTTTTATATATTTTACAAACTATATTTTCACTTCAGAATTCACTCAGCTCTTTGATTAACTTTTCTTAATTGCATTTTGCAAAATCTTCATTATTACCTATTATTCAAGTCAAAAACCTTTTCTTTTTTTTTTTTAAACAACATTAAAGAGTAGTTTTTTTGTAATAATATTAACAATGAATTCAGGGTTGCTAAAAGTTCTGAGATTTCTGATAGTGTTTACAATTCTTTTTTTTTTTAATTTTAAAAAGAAAGAAAGTCTGTAAAAAAAATTTAGTGATCACTGATGTAGTTCACTTATGTATTACAAAACCAAAACTGCATCACAATGACTAGGTAATCTTTTCAGAGCAGAAACTATTTCAACTTTGAATATCTGCTGATCCAATACAAAGTCTAAATATATCCCACACTAACATGTTACACACTTATCTTATTTCTTTATTGCTCACAAGAGGCTAAACATAGAGGGGACAAACAAAGGGATTAAGTCGATTACATCAACCCTAGTGCGTAGCTGGTACTTTATTTATTGACCCCAAAAGGATGAAAGGCAAAGTTGACTTTGGCGGAATTTGAACTCAGAACATAACGGCAGACGAAATACCGCTAAGCATTTCGCCCGGTGCGCTAACGTTTCTGCCAGCTCGCTGCCTTACTTATCTGAGATGGAACAGCTGCTACTCATGCAATTAACTTTTAAACTTCTTAAAAAAAAGCCCCATTCAACTGGTTGTGTAACTCACTCACACACTTTAACCAATTGCACACAAACACTATATATTCTCTGTCTCTTCTGCCATTACTAGAACAGTTCCTGTTTCTCTAAACCAAAAGTAAGCATGCACTATCCCAACCATGCTTACCTGATTAATCTGCCTGTTCTCAAATTATCCATACTACGCACCTTACTCAAATCTTTATCATGAGTGCTGCAGTACTTTAGGACTCAATCTTTGTTCACATTTTCCCTATAGGCATCAGCCAACATTCTGATGATGAACATTGAGATTCTTCCTTTAACTAAAACCTGAAGAAAATATTGCAAATATTTATAGGTAGTAACACTCAATCTTGAAAATAAACATTATCATATTTTGATTTTTTTTCTTTCTTTCTTTGAAAAAGTTGAATGATATTCAAACACTATTTGTTAAGATGTAGTTTAATAGTAACTTGCTGATATTTTTATTTTCAGATTCAAGATGCATACAACCATCTAAAATCTGCAGCATATTGCATATCTTTAAAAGAAAATTATGCTTTTAAGTCTGTCAGAGAAGTTACTTTGGTAATTTTAAATTAAGTTTCTTTCACTTTTTAGATTAACACTTTAAGCCCTGATCTTATGAAAACTTATGTCAACTAAAATGGATAAATAGTGCTGTACCTGTATTCAAATAAATTAGAGAAAAGAGCTTAGCTAGAGGGGGAAATATGTTGAAGTAGGATCTTCTAGATTGTTGTTCAAATTACTAATGTGAGATCAAAATCTTCCTTTCTTCAGCCCTACCCTTTTTTTTTGTTTTCAAAAATGTAGCTAAAATTCTAAATACTTTTGGTAAGATGTCAAATATAAAATTGGAGTAACTTTGGCTTGACTACTGCACTACATAGATACAGCACATAGTGATGTATACATATAACTTCATCAACTTAAGTGTGACTCTGTTTGTGTGTGTGTGTGTGTGCTCCTGTTGAATCAGAAAAAAACATAACATCACTTGCACTAAATCAGTTGAGTGTCTCTCGACATTTGATCAGCAACTACCATATCACACTCATGCACAGACCAGATTTGTGATGTGACAATCCTGCACAGAGCAGTAGAGTTACTTAACAACTGATAAACAAAAATTTGCTGATGAGTTCAAATTTTCAAACGTGCCAAGTACTGTGCTACACACACAAAACATTAGCATACGTAAATCCTCACTTGCATGCAATTTAGCACATGCATACAGACACACACACATAAGGGGAATGAAATGCATGCTCAAGAGAAGATTGAGCTGGTATGGACATGTGCTGTGTATGGAGGATGACAGGTAAAAAGTGGCAAATGATCTTAAGTTCATTTAGACCCTGTGAAAGAGGAAGACACAGAAAGAATTGGTGAAGACTGATTTCAGAAAGCTGACTATTACATTGTTCTCTGATCAATATTGTTTGTACAGTTATCTTTAAAGGATTCTTGTCTCAAAAATTATTTTGGCTGCTTGAACTGAAATATTTGTTGTGATGAATTTTGTTATAGTGAGATTTTTTTTACTGTTTCAATAGGATAATGACTGGAGATTGAAACAAATTTAGATTTATTGAAAATTTTATTATATTGGTATTTGTAGTCATCATTGTTTTTACATCCACTTTTTCATGCTTGCATGGGTCAAGTGGAATTTTGTTGAGTTGGATTTTCTATGGCCTGATGCTCTTCCTTTCACTAATCCTCACTTGTTTTCAAGTATGGTAATATTTCCCCATTGGAGCTATCACACTATATCGCAAGGAGACTGACACACATCAAATTCTTGCAATTTCTGTCTACCAAATCCACCACGAAGCTTTGGGTTGGTCTGGGGCTATAGCTGAAGATAGTTGTCCAAGGTGTCATGCAATGGAATTGGACCTGGAACTAGGTGATTGGGAAGCAAACTTCTTACCACTCAGCCATGCTTTGTTATATATAGATATATGTACATCTTTCACCTCCATAAATGTATTACATTGCATCTGTAAAAATTGTATATATACAAATACAGGGTGGCCCAAAAGTAGGTTTACAGTTATCACGTAAGCACTTTAAATTTCTTTTAAAGCATTTTATTACATTTAAATTTCTATCTTACAATTAACTAAATTAGCATAGAATAATGGTTTCATATTTTTTTATGATTAAGATCTAAGCTGTTAATATATCAATGCGAAAAATATAGTTGAATAACTGTAAACCTACTTTTGGGCCATCCTGTATATAGATGGATTTTTTAATATATGCATATTTGTGCCTGTAAATAAATGTATATACAGTCTAATTTAAAACCTACACATATTATGAAAGATCATAGTGAATGGCACACCACCCCTGTCCTTGTCTTCTTAAAAAAGATAAACAAACAAGAGAAGTAGAAAGTAAATATATTAAAAATAAGAGAAATGAAACCAAAAACAAACAAAAATTGTCTTAAAATGTAACATACTGAACTCCTTTTTTGTTATTCTGAATTTTCAGTTTATTGATGAAGTCATGGAAAGTATTAAAAAAGGAAGGACTTGTTTGACATTTCCTCGTCGTAAATCTGTTGAAGAATTGTTAAATAATCAAAATATGGTAAGATTTGGTTTAGATTGATTTACTTCTTAAGGAATTGTGTTTTATTATCTGGACTATTAATATTCATTTATACCTTCAGGACTATTTCAAGCTTTTAATAAGCATTTTCTGATAGTTCTTTGTTTTGCTACTTTTGTTTAATCTCCAGAAGACAGTAATTATTTGAGACTTTAGTTAAGAAATCTGGAAATCAGGTTTTATTTAATACATGCATCAATTAGAAAATAATTTGTTTGATGAATATTTAAATATAATGCATTATTGAGTTTAATATGATTTAAATGACTGAGATTGTAATTCCAGAAAAATCTATCCGCTGATACAGATAAGAATTTCATCTTTAAACAAAGTTATGACAAAATTTTAATTGAAAGTAATCTTGGGATAGCTGTTTGAACAATTTAATGAATTGTCAACCAGCAAGCTATTATTTCTACTATGTGAAGTTTACTTGCTACTTGAAAATATCTCTTTTCTTTTGAGCTAATAATTTTAATAAACATTGTTATATTGCTCAACATCTTATAATTAGAAAACCTCTACTTGGTTGGTTGTTTGCTAGGAATAAACATGAGAATCTTCCTTAAATTAGGCCACTCTTATAAAACAAGCCTCATTGAATAATGTAGTTCTAGATACATTATTCTTAACAAAAAAGACTGGATTTTCATGACTCCTAATCTCCTTCATATGGACTCCTCTGGATTTAAACAACATAAATTTGAATTAATGTGTAAAAGTTTTGATTTATATCTTAATATGTTTCATCCATTTATAAATTGCTTTAATGTTTTAACTCAAGTCAGTTGATTTTGATGTTAAGTTATGACACTTGGAATAAATTTTATAAAAAGCTTAAAGTGAAATAAGCTAGGATACTGAAAATATTCTTTTTCAGTGAAAGAGGAAATTATATTCTAATGTTATTAATTCATTAAGTAATTACAAAGAAATGTGTTCCTAATGATTATCTAAATAATTATTTAATTATCAATTATTGTTTATTATTAATTTAGTATTAAATTTAGTAATAAACTTTATTTAATATTTCTTGAAAATGCTTTCTAATTTCTATAAAAATATTCTATTAGTTTTCATCCACAGTATTCTAGTTTGGCATCTTCTTCAAATGTGTAATGCTACTAATATTAAGCAAGAATCACAAGGAAACATGCATATAAAATAGTCTCACTGTATGGAATGAATTGCAAATAACTAATGAATAACCTTAGATTACATCAAATTAAAAGAAACTGAAATTTAAATTACTTTTGATATCATTTTAAGAATGCTAAACAGAGCAGAAGCCATGCGTTATAATGTTTCATCACTATTATCAATCCAATAGTTTATTGGAGTATGAAATAATTTGACCTTTTTAATTTTGTTTTTACCATTTAGCAAGTATTTCACCCAGCTGTACCAAATACTGTTGCTTTAAGTTTTTACATCCATACATCCAAATTGATACTTGCTCTGTATCAGATACATCGCAACAATCAAAAAATAGAAGTTTTGTCACGACACCAGGTATATAAATTTTTTTATTTAAAAAACTTTTTTATTAGAAAATGATGGTTTAGTGTTGTAATGATATTTATTTTCAATTCATCATGATGGTTTAACCCTTTAGCATTTAAGCAAGCCATATCAGGCCCATATATTCTTTGTTTTATTTTCAAAATGGCCAGATCTGGTCTTTCACACCGATCCTACAATGTCATTCTAAATCTCATTGAAACCTCAAAGTTACAAGATTAATTCAAAACAATATGAATAAATAAGCATTGTAGTTGATAGAATAATCTGAATCTAAAGGGTTAAAAATTCATTAATTTTTCATTTTGAGAGTTTTTTTTTTATGCTGTGTTCCAATATAGAAGCTTATATTTTACACTTTACACCTTTCTTTGCTCTAAATTTTCTTTGTTATTTATTACAATTTTCTTATTCTTAACTGAGATTGAATAGCAAAACATGTTTACTTTTAAAACAGAAAAACTTGCAGATATAAAGATCACATTGCTGAGAAGCTTTACTTTTTCTCAAATGTAATCTTTTTGGTTGCATGGTTTGATTTGTTTTAAATATATAATAGTATATTATCATTTTTGTACTTGAATGTTGTAGCTAAGAGCTAAATATTTATGTGCTGCTTGATTTAAATATGGAATATAAGAAATGTAATAATTATTAAATGTTGAACCTTTTGTCTTCCATATACCAACTTGATGACAAATAGTATTTTTATTTTATTATATCTGTCTAACATGACACTGTTGGAAGGCAGGTTTAGAGAGGGCACGGGCTAAAACGATGTGCCCTTCCCCTCCATTGGTTAGTTGAAGCTTAGACAGTGTCATGTAACAGCTGGTGCTAGCTGTTGGAGCCTACTGGCGAGTATATAAAGGGAAATTTGGCAGGATGGTCATTTTCCCACTGATATTCGTTGGTGTTGCATCAAAGAAACTAAAGAACAAAAAAAAATGGAGAAAGAAGAAACGCACTCAACACCAGGGCTGAAGACACCTCCAAAAGTGGGGGGGATCCGCCACGTCAAAAATGGTAGAGGAGTAGGGGCCGGAACTGGATGTGGTTCCTCCTGATGATGTCTTTAGCCACTGGATCCTATAAAAGAGCTGTTGAGGTAGTGAACCACGAAACGTGGTTAGAATTCCTTCTTGTCTAAATTCTTCATTATTTTCAAAATTAATCGAAACACTGCCAATGTATTTCATTTGAAGCTTGGTCAGTGAAGGATTATTGAAACCTACTCATGGTAATCATCTATGTTAGTTGCTTCGGTTATTTATAATTCACTTCTCAGTCATCCCAGACTTGACTGAGTGTATGTTTCCTTAGGCTACCCAAGAACATTTTCACCTAACTTCTTGTACTATAAAATTTATCTTCCTTCTAATCAAATTTAATCTTTAAACTCAAAACAAAGATTTGAAGACTGCTTTGGAAGGAAAATGTCTTGCCTTAATATTCTACAGAGGAGCCTGTGGTGGGGTCTCTTTCATTAAGAAAATGCTCAACTTCACACCACACAAGTCAATAAAAATGTTCTGGAATTGTTTGGATTCTCTCCATACTCCCCAGATCTTGCTCTGTTAGACTTGTATTTATTTAGATGAGGAAAGACAGCAGGGAAGACATAGAAAATGAATTAAATGTATATCTTAATTCAAAACTCAAGGCATTTTTCAAATTAGATACTGAAAAACTTACAATGGGAAGAAGTGATACAAAATTAAGAAACTTTTACAGATAATTAAGTTTGCAATATTAAATATGTACTTTCAAATAAATACTAAAAATCAGGCAGAATATTCTATGTAGCCTGATAATCAATATATTTTTTCTCTTGTTTAATTAGCCTATCATTGAATGACTATCTTTTATAATTCAGTGTAAATTATAAACCTAATGTTACCAAACCTTTTCAGGTCGAATGTACTGTAAAGTGGTTAAATGAAGCCATTATGTTGTTTACTCTTGCAATTCAACAATTACAGCAACTGAAAGACAAGGCTAGTATTTACTTTACTCACTCTTTAGCATTGCTTTTAAATAAAACTCAACAACTGTTCAAAGCAGAAAGATTTTGTAATGCTGAAGATGAAACAATAGTCTCAGCTACGTAATACATGTGTGATGAACATGAAATGGTATTAGAGACATTGAGTATGAAATATTTTGCATGTTGTTTGCATGTTGGGAAAGTGTAGGATTGCAGGTGAGTCTTCCTGGTATATGTGTATCTGTCATGGTACTTTTAAATAAGACTTTAAATTTATGTACCCCTTATGAGTTGTTTACAAGGTTTCTGCTTTAGGAGGTTATGTAAATTGAGTGGAATGTGTCTGGATTGTTTGTGGATAACAGCCATGCATAGAATGTTAGAATGGAGTGAGCAATAGTATCATTTATGTAGGAATGCATGTACTTGGTTTTAACAGTGAATAGTACATTCAGAAAGTGTGAGGCACATAACCTATCTGAAGTATAATCAAGTTAATTGAGTAGGGGTCAAATTGAGCCCTGTTATTGTTCCATGATGTAATAGAATTGTCTGATAGGACTGTATAAGTGTTTGTGGAAATTTCACATTAACACATTCTATTGAATATTGTGAGTAGTCTGTCTCTGATTGATTATGATGACATTTACATGCAATTTACTGATAAAGCATTCTTCAGAAAATTTATCTTTCTTTCTTAACCCTTTAGCATTTAAACCAGTCATATCTGGCTCAAATATCCTACCTGTTTTCTATTCAAACTGACCAGATCCAGCTTCTTACACCTACCCTTCAATATCATTCTAAAAATAAACAATCACATCATCAAAATCTTGAAGCTAAGAGATAATGCATGATTTCGTTCAAAACATTGTGAATAACTAAGCATATTTGACAGAGTAACCTGAATGTTAAAGGGTTAAAATTTTATGGTTTTTTAAAAATTTTTTTAAATATTTTTTTTTTACATAGCCCGTATAAAAATAGTAAAGTATAATTTTCTATTCTTACAGATTCAGTCACTGCAGTATTTTGAAGAAACTTCGCATTTTATAAATGTAAAATCCTGATAATACGACTGTGGAGAGTCAGTCATTCAAACTCTCCTGCAGTTCGTCTATGCATTCCAAGTCAAGTAAATCTTTACATTGTGTTTCCCAGTGATCATTCCAAACAGATATTTATTATAAATGAACTGATCTCATCAAATGACCACTACATAATATATCAATCAGCAAATTAGTAGTGTTTTAGTCACTTCTACTATGTACAGTAGATATAGACATTGAAAACCAAAAGCCGCAAATTTTTTAAACATCACTTGATGAAGCCATGTTTTTAATGTAATAATTATTAAATCTAATGCCTTCATTTTATTGAAATTTAAATGTCATTTGAAATTTCTAAATGTTGCTGAATATATCGAGTAATATATTCAGTGAAACTCATTAAAAAAATAAAATGAATACTGTGTTACCAAATATTGAAAAGTAACTGCACTTGTTTCATTTTACTACACTGACAATTATATAAGTAAACTTTAATTGTACAAAATCAAATCTTATATAATCAAGTCATGAAGAAAAAATTTCCTTTGCTAGAAAAATTATGAGATGATTTCATCTAAGAGGAAGACTTGGCACAATTGAGTACTGTTTAATTGTTGTCGCTGTTGTTGTTGTTGAGCAGCCCAGTCAGCACTATTTGAGTAAGCCTATGGCTCAGTGATTGATAATCAAAGATTTGTTCCATCATTGCTTTAACTTGGGTTAACCTGCCTTTGTGGGCATGTTGTCCTAAAATTTGACTTAAACATGTGATTCTTGTTTTATAGATGGTAGCAGAGAGTTTGTTAAAAGGAATTTGGTTGGTTCATTGAGCAAGTTGGGCAACTTATATTGTTTTAATTTTAAAGCACAAGAATATTATGTAAATTGAGTAACAACGAGTTTGATTTTTCTATTTAGATGCTATTTCTAATTAAACAGATGAATTGATAAATTCAAACTTTCACATATATGTGTTTACTGTAATTGCATCTATAATTTAAATCTATTATCATCAAATATATTAATTTGTATATAATTATTATAATTGATAGTCTTATTCATAAATGTTTACCAAAGTACATTTATTGCTATCTAAAATTTTATTTTATTTTGCTTTTATTTAAGAAAAGGACCAAATTGAGAGCAAATTCTGATTAACATTATTAGTAAAATTATTTTATAGCAATAATCACGAAGAGATTCTGATAGGAACTTATTTTCTAGAATAGGTGAAATAACTTAGGTCTATTCTTTCCCCTCCATAAAACTAAACTACATCTGTAATAAAAAAATTAATTTTTTTTTTTAATATACATACATATCAGTTCCTTTATTATTACAATTTTTATTATTAATTCTGGATAACTTGGCAAGTTGACAGAATTGTTAAAACTTCAGAAAAAAATGTTTCACAGTATTTGTTCCAGTTCGAGTCTCAACAAGATTAACTTTGCCTTTTATCCTTTTCAGATAAAAAAAAAATAGTTCTAGTCTAAAATTGCTGGTCTTCTACCTAAGAGACCATTATATATAACATTTAGTGAGGTTTCCAAAATTTTAGTTTTTGATTACTTTTAGCTGGTTTCTCTAAATGGCTCTGTAAAATATGACTTTCAACAATGTAATGGTGGTCATTACAGCAGCAGATTCTCATTTATTTGTGTATTTTGTTTCAAGTTATAAATAAATGTTAGCTTTGATGTTACTTTCATAGATTGTCAATCTGATAATTACAAAAATATAGAAGTGAATATTAATAGAAAAAATTATTTTTGTTGTAATAGGAACATCAGTCAAGTTTATTTGTCTTATGGAAGTGTGATAAGTAATTACTTACTTCCATTAATAAATTATTATTAGCTTTATGGACTTGAGGATTGTATATTTCCAAGCTACATTCATTGTAGAATTTCAGGTTGGTAGTATAAGTCAACAAAACACTTTGCAAATATACAGTATTCTCAGTACATAAAGTAAGTTGTACCACTCCAGATGGATTGGGCTAATAAGAGTTAAATCTTTCCTATGGATGTAATACAGCAGTATTAGTGGGACATAAATTGTTAAGACTAGCTGATAGCTCCAATTAGAATATATATGATAAATATATTGGCTGGACACAAATTTTTTGTTTTTGAGATAGTGTAGAATATTTAAAGTACTAACTGTGCTCAGGTTATTACATAATCTAGTCAAGACTACATATTGTTAAAATATCATTTTACAAAAGAAAAAATGCCTAGGAAATTGGTAGCAGTTATTTCTGTAAAAGAAAGAAAAATAAAAAAAGAACATTTGAAATTGTCAAACTGCAAGCAATGTAGAGGTGAAATTTTATACTTTTAGGGTTGTGATACAAATATTAAAAAACAAGTCACCAAAGAAATACATTTTGGCATGCTGATAGTCTGTGATAAAATGTTATTTTGGCAATTTGAAAAAGGAGTCTTGAATAAAACAAGGAATATGTTTTGAATAGTCTCAATTATAGAGTGGTTTATAAGAATACTGGCTAAAATTTGTCTTGATAAGAGATGGATATCAGGAATCCAAATAGTTGCCAATTACTTTTATTGAGTTTTGGAGGGGTGGGGAAGTGTATATATTTAAATTCAATTGCTCCCATTTCAATGATTTATACAAATGATAATTTAATAGTTAAAATAACTATTTAAACTAATAATGTTGAGATTAGAGTTTACTATGAGTGCAATTGATTAAAATAACAAAACCAAAGTTCTGTATAATTAAACTTATATTCTGTATATCTAAATTAATTATTTTTTTTTCTATGGTTCCAAATAACATTTAAGATGTTTTTTAATGTGTATTTATTATATATTGATAGAAAGTATGAAGATTGAAACACTGCCTCATGTAATATTTTGTCTTAAGCATAATAGTTAATTTAATAAATATTTACATTTAGACATTCAAAAGTAGTTGTCAAGAAATATATCATTTTATTTTTTGTTATGCAGTTTTAATTTTTCATACATAATTGGAAGGACCATTTTTTGTAATAATCATATATGAAAAAGGAACTTTTTTCCAATCTTTTGTTGCAATAAATTTATAAAAAAAAAAAATGATAGAAAAATAAAATTTGTTATTATCAACATATTTTAAAATCTCTTTTTGAAACATTTTTTCACTTAAAAAAATTATAAACAACATGTAAAGTTCAAAATACACTGACTCTTGATATTACTTTCTTTTTATTTTAAGAAACTTTATTTGTAATTTAATTTTCATGCTATACCTGTGCATAAGGTGACAGTATTTTTATGCTTTATATTATTGCTTTTTTACATTTCATTGTCATCTGGGAGTATACATATAATTATGCCATATGCTTTATATCTGAATATTATTTCATTGTTTTATCATATTTTAGTCAAGTTTTGTACTATAAAATGCAAGCACCATGAAGTAGTAGTAAGTTACTGAATCTGTAATACAGAGTCAGTTTCTGGTCAAACTTTCATTTGCTATTTGGAATTTCTAAATTATGGTTAATAGCATTAAGAGGCATGATTTAATCATATTGTAATTTAACCATTGCTAGTGACCAGGTGGTTCATTAAGAATTGTTGATGAACTACCTGGTCACTAGCAAATGTTAAATTATAATATAGTTAAACTATTCCTCTCCATGCTTTTGACCATAAAGTTAAAAATCTAATTTCAACTCTTAAGCTCACTTTTGTCCTCCCTATTTCTCTTCAGAAAAAAAATCCTAGTATTCAGTAATGCTTATAATAATGATTTCAAAATATGGCACAAAGCCACAAGTTTGTAAGAGAGGATCATAGAGAATTGAATTGACCTCAGATACAATTGGTAAGTATCTAATCATCAGTATTTCATTATATCCAACATTTGCTGCAATTACAATACAACCAAACACAGAGGGTGTACTAAATAATTTGAAGTACTTGTGTTCAAGTCATTCTATGAACTTGGAGAGAACAGTTAGAAATTGTTCAGGTGAGAACAGGAGTCACCTTTGTCACTCATGTCAATAGATCTTGAACCTGGTTTTGACTCTGAATATATAATACATCAGAATCTAATCACCTTTGGAAGTCAGCATGAAAAACACCTAAGAAATTCACAGCTTGAGCTTGCATTAACACATACACCTTAGCAAAATGATTAAGTCTCTAGGGCAGGTTGCTTATGTCACTATGTAGTCAATATGGTAAACCAAGGGCATCAAGGTCTTTGGGTTTTGTTGGCCAGATGGAAGCAAAAACTAGATCTTGCAGACTGGTAGAGACAATCATTACTTCGAAAAACATAATGTAGGCTGCAGGAGTCTATGTACATTATAACTTTATTAACAAGAAAGAATATGAGTTGTTAGCAAAATTTGTATGTAGAGATATGCAAGGAAAAACTCACCCACATGGTATATATATATATATATATATAATCCTATTAAGTAAGAGATCTTAGAGTGAGAATGGAGTTAAAATATTGTCCAAATGAATGCAACAAGATCTGGATACAACAAATGCTTGGTAGAAAGTTAGACCTATTTCAACAGGAAAACCTTTCAATATCACTAGAATCCATTTGAGGAAATAGGTTGCATGTTTTAGTGTATGTATTTATAAGCTTTCTCATTGGTTGAAATAAAAGAATCTGTGAGGTGCTCTAATTTGAATAATTGGAACCATAATTGTGCTTGTAACTAGGCTCCAACTTTGAATGCATACTAGTGCTGTATATTTTACAGAATATTTTTTAAAAAATGAGCCAGGAACTTAGATTAAATATAGCCGAGAGCCATATATTTGACATCCCTGTTGTAAACAAATATAAGTTGATTGCATGAATTAAAACAAATACAGTCATTTATGGAGAATTCAATTTTGCTAGAAGATAAACACCACTATAACAAAACATGTTAAATTGCTCATCTCTACCTGAACCTTTTTACTTGTTTGTGCACTGATTAGTTGGCAGAAATGCTGAAAAAATTCACTGTATTTCCAGAAGTATATGGTTACAAAAAAAGTAAACCATGAACACTGAAGGGATATGATCAAGAAATGAGGCTGGCTTTAAGTTGCATTTTTACTAAATATGGAAAAAGAAATCATAGTGCAGAGAGAAAGTTTCATGTGTTGGAAATATAAAAGAAGTCAAGACAGTGCCAAAAGCTATGCTAAACAGTCACCAAATGAGAAATTGGTGAGACTGGTGAGCAAATTATATGCAAATGATCTTGTTATTTGCCAGGCTATTAGATAAAAGCATTACAGCTATTCATGGATACAAGAATATAAATCGTAAGGTTCCACATTTCAGCTGGGCATATACAAGATTCATGAATAAGAATAGGTACATTACCAAAATGGTAGTAATGATTGTCTCAAGAAGCCATTCTGTGGATATTATAGATGTGTATTGTTAATAAAGTTCATTAAAATCATATCATAAATGTTTACTTTATTCAAACACTATCAAATGAATTTATATGTACACCTATAACCACTTTACATAGTATACTGGGAACCTTTTTTCATTCCCCCAGCACTTGTGGGGTGGCTATGCAGCTTGCTAGACTATGAACTCTGATATTCCTTTACTATTTTCAGTCATTGAACAATGGCCATACTGAGCAAACCTAGATAGAATTTGAACTCAGAACATTAAGGATTTACCCAAATACCTCAGAGTGTTTTGTTTGATGCTCTATTGATTTTTTCTCTTTTTTTTTTAAAGAGGAAAGGCAACAGCTATTCTGAAATGTACAGTAAATGTGACTCGATTAAATAAACTTGTTCCACACAATGAACAAATGTGTACATATGTACAATTTTAATATCATTCAATTTTAATATCATTCTATGAACATTTGTCTTGTAACAAAATGCATCAAAACACATGTAGTGTGAATGCCTTATAAAACATGGATATGAAATGCCATATCTCACATCATAATTTCTCACATATAAACATATATAGTAAACATTGTATAATGTACAAGTAACAAGACAAAATTCAATATTAAAATTAAGATTTCTAGCTGTACTTTGACAGAAAATCAAATTAAAGTGGTTGTGATCTATTTCTGAACATAGTTGTTTTAATTTAAAATTAGTGGAAGGAAAATAAGAATGTGTGATGTTCTGATTTTTAGTGATTTTTACATTGCTCATGCTCTTGAGGACAGCAAATGATGAGAAATGGTTACAATTTAGAATTGAAACAAAGCAGACTACTCCAAAATCAAACTGCAACTGAGAGAATATTTAGTACATGTTTCTCATTTAATGTGAAAGTGTGTGACCAAGTAGTTATAGTGTTGCATTCATAATAGCAAGGTTACAGTTTCAATTCCCAGACTGAGTGGTGCATTGTGTTAAGTAAAACACTTCATTTCATTCAGCTGCATAGTGAGAAACCCTGTAATGGACAGGTATCCCATTCAGTGGGAATGCTATGATCTCAGTTACTATGGAAACTAGGTAACTTGCCCTTTGAGTCTTAGGACTCGAGGCAGTGCTTGCTTACTTCTCATTAAACCCTTTAGCATTCAGATTACTTTGTCAAATATAAAACGTATTTACTCATTGTTTTAAATTGATCATGCATTATCTCATAGCTTCAAGATTTTGATGATGTGATTGTTTATCTTTAGAATGACATTGTAGGGTCAACCTGAGAGGCCAGATTTGACTGGTTTGAACATAAAACTAGTTTAAGATTTGAGCCTGATGTGGCTGGCATAAGGATTTACCCAAATACCTCAGAGTGTAAAAAGGTGTAAAAACACCATATCTGTTCAGTATCACCATCTATCAGGATTCCTTGACATCGAGGTTTCTAGCTCTTAGCTATTATTGATGGGACATACCTAAGAGAGGCAACTCTGAACAGACCTTATAAACTGCTAATATGAGAGAGAAATACCATTTTTCAACTCCTACAACTTGTGCTAAAAAATATATAAACAACAAACAACAACTTTATGATAAATTTAATATGAATTTCATAAACAACAAATTAAATAAACTGAAGACCTACCATCAGTATTTTAGTGTTTATTTTTTTCCTTATGTGAATTTTCTTTGGCACATTTGGTACCAATAAAATGTACATGGTTTAAGAAGTGTATATACAATAGTAGTAGGGTTTTATATCTGAGCATCTTTCCACACACAATCTGAAATACGTTTACAAGAAAGGTAAATATTTATAATGTTTGAATGACTTTTTTAATGTTTGATTGACTAATTCAAAGATAAAGTCATCCTTCTCCTCCTCATCATCACCATCATCATTTAATGTCCATGTTCCATGCTTGCATGGGTTGGATGGATTGACAAGATCAAATGGTTCTGAGATTACATCAAACTCCAATGTCTGCTTTGGTATGGTTTTTACAGCCAGATACCCTTCCAACCACTTTGCAGCATATATTGAATGCCAACACTAGTTATGTCACCAAGCAACTTGCAAGACTAAGTTTCCCTTTGGCGGAGTGGGGCTATAGTAGAGAGGGAAGTGGTTTTATGCTAGGAGATGAGTGGTTAATGTATGAGAAGGGGCCATCACAGAGCATATTTCTTCCTATAGGGGAGCTATTTGACTACTCATATTATAGAAGAGAGAGTTGGAGTGACATGGGTGGAGCAGGAAAGAGAGAGAGAAAGATAGTGGTGATGAGGTGTCAGGGTGGACTCTCAAAGTATGGAGTGGGTAGAAGTGTCAAAAACAAACCAACAACAATAGAAGCTTTGCTTTGGCAAGATTTAGTGACGTAAGTAATAATCAATGGCTGTAGAAAATGCAGCAAAACCAAGTGCACCAAATACTCCAGCTTTCAGACCAGCTGAAATTAAAAACAAATAATCAGAAATCAGTAAAGCAAATATAAAACAATCATATAATATTACCAAATACAAATAAATGATTTTACAAGTCAGTGTTTAAGCCAAAAATATCCTAAAAACAAATCAGCAATCATACAGAACTAATAGCTTGTGCACAGATTAATGTTACATAATTCATTAAAAATGATGTTATGCACAAATATATAGCATATTCTAACAAGAACTGTGTTATATCAACAAGACAAAGACATATAATAACAAGAACTGTGTTATATCAACAAGACAAAGACATATAATAACAAGAACTGTGTTATATCAACAAGACAAAGACATATAATAACAAGACATTCAACCAAAGAATTGGCTCTGGTTCTACAAGTGGGAATAACTAAGTCCCACAGAATATTTCTGAGTTACTGTATCTTGTTAATATGAAATGAGCGATTAGTGACAATATTTGCAAAGAGATTAATATTAATAGATTTTGTTTTTGGATTTGGTTTGCAAGATTCTTTATGTAAGTTCGTGTGTTGAAGCATATTCTATTGTGTCTGGGGAGAGTCATTTTCTTTTTATGCCTTATAATTTAACATGGTGAGTGTGTTAAATTATAAGGCACAAAAAGAAAATGACTCTCCCCAGACACAATTAATAGATTTCTTTTGATGAATGTAGAAACATCAGTTTATGTATAGTGTGCATGGCAAATAGAATTTTTAAAATTAGTAAAATCACCTTTTCATTTATATTGGAAAGAAAAATTATCAATATGCAGTAAGTACTTGGTTATTTAATATCATTTACAAAGGTGTCAATATTTTAAATTATAGGTAGATAGCCCTGAGTTGGAGGGGAGGAAATTTATAAGTTTAAGACTATGGAACCAAACACTGACACACACAAATGTGCATGCACATGAACACACATAATTTCACATACAAGCTACACACAATCCAAACTATAACTATTGTGGAAAAAATACAAGGAATACAGTTTGTAACAAAAGTATCTGATCAATCAAGGAATTGCTTAATTAATTAATGAGTTAACTGAAAATAATTTTTTAAAAAAGGGCATGTTTTAATTGGCAATGTACAATAAAAAATAAAATCTAGAGTAAAGGTTCAATATGTGTTAAGTATGTGTATCCACTGTATGCAGCACATCATTGGATGAAAAACATTCAAGTGAACAAGTAGTCAGTCTCTATTATATAGTGCTTATGTTTTCCAAATGAGAAGTTTTAAAAATAGTACAGAACAAAAGTGGTTTGCTAACTATTGAATTAGATATATCAAATCATTTATAAACTTATTTCTTTAACTATTTTGATACCAACCTGCCTGAGACTGCCCTTGGTTCTATGATACAAATTTGCTTTTGCAAAGTGATCTTAGTTGAAACCTTTATTCAAACTTTCGTGTTAAAATACGTTCCACACACTAGCTTAATAATGACAAAATTCTTCATTATTTTCAAAATTAATTGAAACAAAGGCAAAGTATTTCAACAGAAATGTGGTAACAAAAGGGTTAAAGAGAAACATGACAATTATAATATATCCATGATGTATTCAAAAGACTACACCTCGTTACAAACAAATACAATGAAAATTTAAAGAATTATTAAATAATTTACTGATAACTTACCACGAAGTCCTAGTACACCCCCAACAATACCACCAGATAATGTACCATTTAGTAATTCTGTTTTGCCTCTGATCTATAGGAATAAAATATTTTCACTAAATTATATTCAGTCATTAGCATAAGTAGAAAGAATATACAAACATGAAATATTTTCAGAAAATGTAGTGAAATAATCTTAGGTTTCCTACAATTACAGGAGTGGCTGTGTGGTAAGTAGCTTGCTTACCAACCACATGGTTCTGGGTTCATTCCCACTGCGTGGCACCTTGGGCAAGTGTCTTCTACTATAGCCTCGGGCCGACCAAAGCCTTGAGAGTGGATTTGGTAGACGGAAACTGAAAGGAGCCTGTCATGTATATGTATATATATATATATATATATATATATATATAAGCAATGTTAATTCTCTAAATGAAGTATTAACAGTAACTGCACGATAAAGTGTAGTATATTGCCACTTAAGTGTGGCTG
>NC_068981.1:58482058-58488269 GCF_001194135.2 Octopus bimaculoides | reverse complement strand
GTGTCCTGTTTGCCAAGGGACACAGTAGTGTGTCGATAAGCCAGCTGGAGGAGATGTCCTCCTGGGGCTAAAAGCAACAGTAACATCCACGCCTAGGGGTCAGCCACACTTAAGTGGCAATATACTACACTATATATATATATATATATGTATGTATGTGTGTCTGTGTTTATCCCCCCCAACATCGCTTGACAACCGATGCTGGTGTGTTTACGTCCCCGTAACATAGCAGTTCGGTAAAAGAGACCGATAGAATAAGTACTAGGCTTACAAGAAATAAGTCCTGGGGGCGATTTGCTCGACTAAAGGCAATGCTTCAGCATGGCCACAGTCAAATGATTGAAACAAGTAAAAGAGAATAAAAGAGAAAGTATCCATAAAATTTATTCTGTTGCATTCAGTGAAGGTCCGGTGAAGAACTGGCCCCATTTCTACGAAGTTAAAATATGCTACTCATTATTAGTCAAAACCAGCCATTTTATGTTAAATATAGCATGGACAATGGACATTAAATGATGATGATGACATCATAAAACTGACAATGCCATTGATTTTCCTTCCAAAACTATCAGAATAGTCTTGTTTGACTTAAGAAGCCACTTTGATGTTGAGATATTATGTTGGTTTCCTCTGTGCATGATTGAAGACAGGTAGAGAAAGGCACCTGCCTTTAGAGACTTCCAAAGTAATGTGGGATAAACAGTGTTAATTGATCTAAAGCATTGAACAATACTGAGGAGAAAGCAGATGTTTACTTAATTTCAATGACATCTAATCATGAGGCAAAAGGAACAACAGACAAAAAACAGTACAGAAGAAGTTTCAAAATAAGTACAAATTGCTGCTTATAAATTAATGATCTTTCTTAAGAAAATGGAAACATTTCCATAAGAGGGGTTTAAGACTTTCATAAGAGACTTTCTGTACTTAATAGTGGTTTTAGGCTCCTGTCTTTCCTGATTGCAATGCCCATGTAAAAGGACAAGGACTTGTTATGTTATTGCATATAGAATACTGTCCAATTTCATAATAAGCATTCCATTTCAGTGTGAGTGATTTATAGAAGCATGTATCTTTCTTCCAACTCTTGTTAATAACTATTATTTTACCAAGTTCACATTCTGCTTGTTTTAAATATTAGTTCACCACATTTAATGTACAACACTATAATTCCCATTTAATATTACACAATTGTATTCATTTAAGCAGTGTGTGTCCCACTACAGAGTAATATAAAAATAGACTGAAACACTTGCAGCAAATGTCATCAAATATCACTGAATATCTACAAATACAGTCCCTGTAGGAATCACTGAGGGAGGCAGACACTATCAAATATCATTGAAACCACAAAGCAGATCTATAACTGCAGGCTTTATTGATGATACTGAAGTCTGACTTGAGCTTGCAAAGTTGACAACACTGAGATATCATTTGATAACTGTGTGTAGAGCTAAGTATATATATATATATATATATATATATATATATATATATATATAATCATTTGATAAGTAATCAATGTGTAAACTGTTTATGAGTGATTGAAACAAAGGTGTATGAACAGAATAAAAGTAATGTGAATGTAAATTTTATATAAGTTATTCAAATTCAAAATGGTAATAAAATATGCTTAAATTTGAGAAAGTTGGCCACTCTGCTAGCACTGTTAAAGTTTCTTAAAGATAGATAAGATTGAAAGAATCATTAAGTGTTAATACTAAAGGCTTGATGACAACAGCTACGAAAGTAAGGTATTAGAAGAGTAAAAAAGTTGGTGCAACTGAATGAGTAGCCATATACAATCTTCTTTTAAGGCTGTCTTTTTCTATGCAAACACAAGTTCAATGAACTGACTAGATTACTAATATAATTCTATATAGTTTCTTTAGTCTTTAAATGTGTAAAATAAAAAGAAACCCATGCACAGTTGAGGGGATGTGACATTTAAGAGACAGAACTGAAGTGAGATTAAGATTTTCAAATAATGTTGCAACATAAATAAATGAAGAAAACTATGTTAACAATCATCATCATCATTATCATTTCACCACCATCATTTCAATGCCCAATTTTTCCATGTTTGCATAGGTCAGATGGAATTCATTGAAGCAGATTTTCTATAGTTAGATGCCTTTCCTGATGCCAATCTTCACCTGTTTCCAAGCAAGATAATATTTCCCCATGGACAGACATTTTTCACAGAAATTCATCACTTGTAAGATGGTGATGCTTAATTTACATCCATCACATGATGTCAAGATAAGGGGCACACAAACACACACACAACAGACTTCTTTCAGTTTCTGTCAACCAGATTCTCTCACAAGGCTTTGGTCAGCCTGGAACTATATTAGAAGACACTTGTTCAAGGTGCTGCACAGTGGGACTAAACCCAAAACCAAATAGTTGGGAAGCAAGCTTCTTAACCACATGGTCATGTCTGCACCTACAATCACTTATTTATTTATGGAATATAATCAGTAGAGTAGAAGTAGGCTGAATTAGAACTGAGTCTTTAAATGAAATCTTTTACCAAAGTGAAAAATAGAGTGAGATAATTTTGAAGTTCCATCCACCTAAACAAACGTAAAAATGAAAATGATATAACATTGTATGGCAATATGAAAACATACTTACTGTTTCTAAAGTGCATTCAGTACCTGCAAACATAGCACCCACCAATGCAAAGTTTTTTCCATATGAAAGTGTGCGTGCCTTCATTTCTTTTAGTACCAATTTAGTAGTTGGAGTTTCTGTGCTCATAGTTGACATTGGGTCAATACCAGCAGTAAATAGACCAAAAGCACCACCAAGTGCAAAACCTTAGAAATGAAAAAAAAGATATCTCAGTTGCCTCTTTCCCATTGAATCTGTCATGAGACAGATGCAAAACACAAAATAATTTACATTAATAACACACCAGATGCTGTGGTCTGATGAATAAATCTATGAGAAAGATATCTGTGAATGATTCATGAAAATTGATTAGGCTCTGTAGAAAACTGAATAATTCTTTCAACTACAGGCACAAGGCCTGAAATTATAAAGGCGGGAGCGGCTCGTCAATTACATTGACCCCAGTAGTCAACTGGCACTTATTTTTGTTGAACCCTAAAAGGATGAAAGACAAAATCAACCTCTGCAGCATTGTAACTCAGAATATGAAGTTGGAAGAAATGCTGCTAAGCATTTTGCCCAGTGTGCTAATAATTCTGCCATCATGCAGCCTTTGAAAATTAAATAATAAAGAGAATTAACAGTGCACTCTAAAATTCATGCAGATTTCCTCTAGAAATTTATCCTTAACTCTTATCTTTTCTCTTAGTACTTAATGCTTTGAATCATGACCTTCTCTAAATATGAACTAAAGAGGGAGCCAGCCTTTACATGGTCACTCAACCTGCTTGAAATAATAATCTGATCTCTCACAAATAATACCTTAGTCTTAAGAAAAAAGACACATTGGACTCTGTAGTATTTGATATGCAAAAAAATTTGATGATTTGGGCTTTAATACTTTTAATAACAGATTTGCTCAATCAGGGCTTATCTGAGTCTATATAACATCAACAACTTAAAACTCAGGCTCTGGTATGTTGTCAATACTATTAAACTAATCTCATCACCATCATCATCATTTAACATCTGTGTTCATGCAAGCATAGACTGGGTGGTTTGATAGGAGCTGGTAAGCCAGAGGAATGTACCAAGCTCCACTGTCTGCTCTGGCATGGTTTTTATGGCTTCATTGCTATCATTTCTATATTGTTTAACAGTATCTAATCACAACATGTTGATAACTGGAAACATCTAAAAGTTCATTACACTTGTCCATTTCTACAGTTGATACATATTTACTTGAATAACTTTTGATAACCTGCTAGCCTAAATCCACAGGAAAAGATTAGTTTCAAAAACTAAATTTACACATGAATTTTTGTTTCCCAAACTTTCTTTCAATTTCATTTCAAATTTCCTCAATGTAAAATTGTGTTATTTGCATAACTCAAGTGCACAGTTCTGGTACAGTCCAGCACTTATTCTACAGTACTGTTATAGAATTAGTGACATGGATAAAGTTGTTTTGTCAACTTCACATTTTGGATGCATGGTTTAATCTTTTTGACAAAGTCACCTTCATATCTGAACTCAAAAATAAACCAGCTTCTAGTCTTGGATATGATATGGCATATTGTCAAGAATCTAAGTGTGGGAAATGGAAGAAGTGAATTGATAGCCCAAGTCATTAAGGTTGTACATCCCATAATTATATATTTTTTTTTTAGCTCAGTGGGGTAGCTACCAAATTTTGTCCTCTGGGATTGTGGATTCAAATCCAGTCATGTACACTTCTCTCTTATTTGAGAAACAAAAAGGATACAGTACAGTGTATTAAAACATCATCATCATCGTCGTTTAACGTCCGTTTTCCATGCTGGCATGCATTTGACGGTTTGACTGAGGTCTGGAGAGCCAGTGGCTGCACCAGGCTCCAATCTGATCTGGCAGTGTTTCTACAGCTGGATGCCCTTCCTAACACCAACCACTCCGAGAGTGTAGTGGGTGCCTTATAAGTGCCACTGGTACAGGAGCCAGTCAGGTGGGCCTGGCATTGATCACATTTGGATAGGTGCTTTTTACGTGCCACAGGCATGTGGACCAGTCAGGCGGTCCTGGTATCGATCACATTCGGATAGTGCTTTTTATGTGCCACCAGCACAAGAGCCAGTCAGGGGGTACTGGCATCGGCCACGTTTGGATGGTGCTTTTTACATGCCACTGGCACAGGAGCCAGTCAGGGGTCACTGGCATCAACCAAGTTTGGATGATGCATTTTATATGCCACCAGAATGGGAACCAGTCAGGGGGCACTGGCCACAGCTACGATTTTGGTTTTACTTGACTCAACAAGTCTTCTCAAGCATATCATATCGCCTGATGCATCAGGGGTACTCTTAAATGGGCCAGACATGCAACACTAGCATTGGCCATGGCTGCGATCTCACTTTAGTTGCTAGGTCTTCTCAATCACAGCATATCTTCAAAAGTCTCCATCTCCTATCATTGCCTTTGTGAGGCTCAATGTTCGATGGTCATGCTTCACCACCTCATCTCATGTCTTCCTGATTCTACCTCTTCCATAGGTTCCTTCTACAGTTAGGGAGTGGCACTTCCTCACACAGAAGCATACTAGATAACACTCAAATAAGCCACATACACATGTTCAAACAAAACATACTGCTTGATTATGAATATGAAAATAAAATTATATTTACTCACCTAAAACACAGCTTATGCCTGATTTGAAAATACAACTTTCAAACATACGGCTAATCATAATTTCTTCCTGTGGTCTAGTAAGTTGAGGTATTCCACCCAGTGGAATAAACTTGTCATTTTGTTTCACTTTGTGATTGATGACATGATCAATAACAAAATTGAAATTGCTGATATCATGCGAAGATGGTTCTTTGCCTATTTTAGTTTCATTCATTGTGATACAAGACACTTTTTTTAAATTCCATATATAAATAACAATCTGAAAAAAAAAAATTTAGAAAGAGAATATCAATTTTAGTAAGTTACCAATAAATGATACAACACTTGGAAAGGTTTGGATTTATTGAGTAATTTTCTCTTTTGTATTCTTAAAATAATTTAAATTTATTTTACTAAAATTAATGAGTTAGGAGAAAGGTATTCAGTCCCACTACTCTATGTTTGGGAGTTCAAATGCTGCTTTATAAGATAAAATAAGCCTTATAAGATAAAATACCAAACATAATCATTTAATTATAAACTTGTCTTGGAAACTTGTGATCTGGTGCCCCCAATATTTTAATTTTGATATTTGCATAGTTTTCAATGCTATAAAGATAAAGTGCTTCATCATCATCATCATCATCGTTTAACGTCCGCTTTCCATGCTAGCATGGGTTGGACGATTTGACTGAGGACTGGTGAAACTGGATGGCAACACCAGGCTCCAGTCTGATTTGGCAGAGTTTCTACAGCTGGATGCCCTTCCTAACGCCAACCACTCAGAGAGTGTAGTGGGTGCTTTTACGTGTCACCCGCACGAAAACGGCCACGCTCAGAATGGTGTCTTTTATGTGCCACCCGCACAAGCCAGTCCAGGGGCACTGGCAACGATCTCGCTCGAAAATCCTACAGGAGCCAGTCAGGCGGTACTGGCAACGGCCACGCT
>NC_068981.1:58473360-58480703 GCF_001194135.2 Octopus bimaculoides | reverse complement strand
ATCCTTAGCTAGGTATTTCTCCTGCAACTGTCTCACTAGAAATAAGGCATCAGTAGTGCTTTTACCTGGCACGAACCCAAACTGCATCTCATCTAAATTGATTCGCTCCCTAATTAGTTGGGCTATGACCCTCTCTGTAACTTTCATAACCTGATCTAGCAGCTTGATGCCTCTGTAATTATTTGTATCTAAAGCGTCACCTTTACCTTTGTAGCAGTTGACTATGATGCTGCTACACCAGTCATTGGGTATGACTCCTTCGTGTATCACCTGGTTCGTAATACGGGTGACTAGGCTATAGCCAACACTGCCAGATATTTTGAGCATCTCTGCAGTGATTCCTGATGGGCCGGGGGCTTTCCCGGTCTTCATACTCTTAATTGCTTTATTGCTTATTGTGCACTAATGTTGTTGTTTAGCTCTAGGTTCAAATTGATGGGAAAAACTGATGATCAAAGGTATTCCAACCATAGCATCCTCTACATTTTTGGGAAATATATAGGACAACATTAATTATCTAATGTGTGTACTTCCCTCTTTTTAAACAGTGACATATGATCTGAGGGAACACTCATTAGTTCATACCCATTGATGTATAACTCCTGGAAGTTTTACTGGAGTATGACTTAGTAGACGCTCACAAGATTATCTACCATCAACAACTTTGGCCACTTTTTTAAATTCAATATTGCTACTACTTGTGGACATGCATATAAAATGAAAATATACATACAAGGAAAAAAATACTTATTTGAAGTAGCAGTTAAAAAGAATACTGTGCTTTTATGTTATTTAAGATTAGCTGCTTTTACATGTGGAATTAGAAAAGTGGAAGAGATTACACTAAATACAAATTGAAAAGTGATTTGGAAAGATGACAATGTAATATTCTATAACGAAAGAATTGTCTATCTTAAGTGATACATTCTTTTGTTAATCATCTTGTTTTGGCTTTGCTGGACAATCATCAAAAGGTATTGTAACCTTTTACTACATATTTTTCACTACACTCTTTCGTTTTCAAGTCTTGAGAAGTATTGAAAGTTCGGCACTATCATGCTATTAGCTGTCAGAAGTGAAAGTGCTCACTGCTAGTGAAGTATCTGTCTGTCTGTCTGCCTGCCTGTTGCTGGCCTGTCGATTCTTTGGCTACTGACAGCTAATACCATGACTGGCCGGAGCGAGCTATGTCTGTCTCTCTCTCTCTCTCTCTCTCTATCTATCTATCTATTACTCGAAAGTTATTGGAACAAATTTGACACCTATATCCATGCGTTTGAAAACACAACACAAAGTATAAGGGTACTCGCGTCCGCGCTAGCTAGTCGTGAGTGGTCGATCCTATTATTTTTAAACTTCAAACTTCATTTGTTTTCTATTTTGATAAATTCTCTCTGTTGAAAATTATATTTTTATATTTTAAATAATTTGCAATTTCAGGAAATATGTTTTTATATTAAATTTGTGTTTTCTAATAAGGTGGACGAGTGATTGATAGATAGATAGATAGTAGATAGATATCAGTAAGTAAGTAAGCTAATAGCTCGCTCCGGCCAGTCATGGTATTAGCTGTCAGTAGCCAAAGAATCGACAGGCCAGCAACAGACAGGCAGACAGACAGACACTTCACTAGCAGTGAGCACTTTCACTTCTGACAGCTAATAGCATGATAGTGCCGAAAGTTCTGCTGGGATCAACTTTGGCTTTTATCCTTCCCATATCGATAAAACAAGTATTAGTTGTGTATTGGAATCTATTTGAGCGACTATACCTCTAACCGTAAAATTGTGGCCTAGTGTCAAGTTAGAAATCAAAGTTTTCATTACTGAGGTTGTGGATGGTAGAATAAGTAGCTACTGGACAAAATTCTATGCATCTTTACATCCAAATCTCGCTGGAAAAGACCTTGCTTTTCATTCCTCTTACGTGGATAAAAATAAAGTACCCAATAAGAATAAGACAGTGAGTGGTGAAAAATTTTGGTAAAAATCTTCAAGTGGCCCATTGACAAAAATGATAGGGGAACAAATTGCCTTGACTAATAACATAGTGAATGAATCGTATATTAAGGTAGAGAATTACATTTGAAGGTGTCTTTAGATAATCGGAGAGAACAGCTTGCGGTATTTGTCCTGGCTCTCTCGGATCAGTGTTCACATTCCACCAAGGTCAACTTTGGTTTCAACCCTTCGGGACTAATAACTGGAATACTTTCAAGTCCTTGTGTCGATTTTTCTTCCTTGTCATGTCACATGTTAAACCGATGAATATAATTTTGTTTAAGCATTGGGGTCTGAACAAGAGTGCTTTGTATCATATTCCACACACAAAAATTCGCTGTATTGGGAAAAGAAGAGATGGCAAGATATAACGCGTTGCTTTTCGCAAGTTTGTTCAGCAAACAATGAATTTGAGGTACGGCGTTAGTTTCAGTGAAATAACATGTGCACTTTAAACTACTTTACTTTTAAACGTCGTAAATTGATATAAAGAGAATGTATAAATACTTACAGTTAAAGATTTAATGGATAATACGGAATAATTACATTATGAATGCGTATATTTCCTGATGATATAACATTCAAGCTTCTAACATGTTCTAAAGAGGAACCGACATTAACGATTGAAGGCAAGGGAGATTACTGCTATTGATTTCGTTTTTGAAAAGCAGTTTTCATCTACTGTAGTGGTCACTCGAATTGCTAGAAATAACAGGTAAATATTCCTTAAATTACATAATACTTTCTTAGGAAGGAGAAGATACATTGTATGGTGTTATCCTAGATACGAAATGCCTGAGAGAGGGGCGGGATGGTTATAGATGGAAGGATTTGACATCATTGGTTGACAAAGTCAAATATGTTGAGAGAAAAGTTGGGTTATAAAAAGAATCAGATGTAATTTGCAAGACAGAAGACCGCGTTGGTACGAACATGTGACGGGTATGGATGAAGATAATTATATAAAAAAAGTACTGATGACTTAATATGAATTGAGCTTGGAGAGACAGACCCAGAAAGCTATAGGATAATATCGTGATGGGTGATCTCAGAACTTGGAGCCTCACAGAGGAGCTGATGAAGGTCCGAGATGGTCGGCGATATGCTTAACAAAAATCCAGAGGTAAAATCCAGAGAAGTATAAGATACATACGTACGTACATACATACATACAGACAGACAGACGTACAACTTACATATTAATCGACTGGAAACCGTTCAGCGACATGCAACCAAGAGAATAACCTCCATCAGGCTTTTGCCATACTCTGAACGCCTTACTTCCCTGGACATGGATACATTGAAACTCCGACGTCTGGCAACTGACTTGGCAGACACCCATAAAATTATTAACCATCTTACTAACAATAACTCTGAGCACCTTTTCAAATTCCACCTGTTTAACACCCGTGGACATGTTTACAAAGTCAGAAAACAGCGCAGTTCCCATGACTTTCGGAAACACTTTTTCACGCTAAGAGTTGCTGAAGTATGGAACAAACTATTGACATCAGTTGTTAGTTGTCGGAGCAACTTTATAAAACTTTAATGGTAGGTAGGTGTGAGTTAAATGCAACTGAAGGGGAGGAGAAATGAAAGAAGTTGATGTCGAAAGAAACATTGAAATTGACAAGCAAGACTAGGAGATCGTTAAGACGATAAAAAAAAGTTACATTGCGTACTCAATGGAGCTAAATACTTGACATACAAATTACATACACGTAATCTTCTGTCCATCATACACACACACACTTTCCATGTATTCTTTGTGTACAATGGGCAAGAGTAATAAACGCTAAGTCTATTTCCTCCGTTTACCTTCCTTTGATTGCAGTGCCTCTCTTGTGTTTCCACAGCTTACACTGAATTACACTATATGGTATTTCTACTTATTTCTTTTCTATATATTGGCAGGATCATTTTCCTGAACGGAGTAAAGTCCTGTCTATTTTCCTGCATAATGAAACTTTGGTCTTCGCAAAGTACCCGTATTTCAAAGGGCCAACCGTGTTATATTCTGTGTCACTCCGGATCTCTGAGAACGACGATAAGGGTTTGCTTGCCTGTGACGTACTCAGCCACTTGCCTGGTAATTTCACAAGCAGGCTGTTTCGTTGATCGGTTCAACTAGGACCCTAGTTGTCGTATTCGATGGAGTGCCAGTTTAAATCTATATTATCATTCAACGTTCACTTATCCATGACAGTTAGGCAGTTTTCTATGGACAGATTCTTTCCTGCCACCATTTATATATATGAAAGAAATTGTTGTATCTAGTGCTTAGGTGGACTACATACATACACACACATATATGTAACGGAAGATATTAACTGATAAACAATAATATGATAAACGTCGATACGATGATAGTCGATACACAGTAGGATGGAATGTCGGAGTTGTAATCAGCGTGTAAGGATTGGTTCTTCATTGATAGCCATTATATAAAGATGAAAGAACAGTGATTGAAGTTGTGAAGAAAATATTTATTTACCGTTACATCGAATATACCTTGTCTTGACAGGCAGGTGATAAAATCCTCGGGCGTGTGAAGTAAAAAAGTAAATTTCGGCCTGTGTGTTTGTTTTGTAGTAGATATGGTATTGTGCAAAGAAGACAAAATGAGTTAGTGAAAGTGAGAGAGTGTGGGAAGTTGGGTCTCGTAGCTGCTGACAATAAATTTCATTTCTCCATTTGACCATTGTCTTTAGTAGCTGCCTTGCTTTGGATCATGATTTTCCTAAATGATGGTAGCTGTCTCTGACTCGAGTTTGTCATTCATTAACTAACTGATTGAGTTGTCACGAGCTAACTCAGTTGTCACCAAGTGATTAACTGATTTTTGCTTGGGGTTCTTGCTTTTATAACTATCCAGAAGGATAAACATATTTTGAGAACAATGGATTTAGTTGATGGTACTTGTTATCTTAATTCTAGCTTTTGGTGAAATAGAAGAGGTTAGAAAGATCAAGTGGTGAAGATTTTATTTCAGCCTAGTTAAGGCAATCTGGCAAATGTAAAACTGCTATCACAGAAAAACTATTGTTTTACTGTGAGAAAATTTCTGTTGAAGTGTTAATTTAAATTTCGCTATGATGAATCGAATCCACTTCATGCCTACTGGATCCACTACATATATATATACGAGGAGAAGTCAAAAATTATCCGCACTTTCGCTAAAGCTTCCTTTATGTTGGCCACTTCGCTGGCGGTCTGCATTAAGGGAAAAACAGAGACCAGTACTCCAATTTCTCTGGCTTGAAATTCATCGCAGGCTACAGTACAATTCGAGAACAGGGCTCTACCACATAGAAATGTTAATGAGTGGATCGAGGGCGAAAAAGAAATTCAAGACTTGACCTTCTGCAGAAAAAGTGCTGCTACCTGTTTTTAGTGGGTGCAGAAGGGCCTATCCTGAAACATTACCTGGAAAAGGGGTCTACAGTTACCAGTAAAGGTTACAGTGAAATGCTGACCAACAAACTGAAACCAGTAATTCACACTAAACGCCAAGGTCTACTGTCAAAGCAAGTGTTTTTGTTGCTTGACAACGCACACCCCCATATAGCCGCCCACACCTTTGAAACTATTACAAAAATGGGTTTTGATTTGTTGGAACACACTGCATACAATTTAGATCTTGTTCCTTCCCACTATTACCTCTTTGGAACGCTGAAACATCCTTTACTAGGTAGTTATAGTTGCAGAAGTGCATAAATGACTGTGACGAGCTGTAAACATTCTTCTCTGATGGAATAAGCAAGCATGTGGACCGTTCTCCGCTTTTGTTTTAATAAATTACAGAAACAAGAGTGCGTGTAATTTTTGACTGATCCTCGTGTGTGTGTGTACGAATTAGCTAGTTAGAAAATCTCTATAAGAGATGAAAGCAATAACACAGTAACTATACCGAGAAGTAATGTTTATTACCACTTAAACATAGCTGTTCTGTAGGAACCGATACAACTGCTATTTTTAACCCCAGGAGAACACCTCCTCCAGCTGGTTATTCGATGCAACCTCCACCCAATATAAATTGCAAGCGGGGTAGTGAACCCCTACCACCTTACCAGTTATGATAAATATATATATATATATATATATATATATGATCGTTGCCAGTGCCCCTGGACTGGCTCTTGTGCGGGTGGCACATAAAATACACCATTTTGAGCGTGGCCGTTGCCAGTACCGCCTGACTGGCCTTCGTAGAGATCGTTGCCAGTGCCCCTGGATTGGCTCTTGTGCGGGTGGCACATAGAATACACCATTTTGAGCGTGGCCGTTGCCGGTGCCGCTTGACTGGCCTTCGTGCCCGTGGCACGTAAAAGCACCCACTACACTCTCTGAGTGGTTGGCGTTAGGAAGGGCATCCAGCTGCAGAAACTCTGCCAATTGGAAATATGCTGTGCGTGAGAAGACCCGGCAAGCCAAGTGAGACCTAACTCTAAGGCCCAGCCAGTCCACTTATGCGTACGTTCCTTCCTTCATTGGACACTGTAGTGGCGCGAAATTATAGCCGCCATTGAGGAAGTACATTTCTGCGCATGCGCAGGGGACTTCACCATCGGAAGCCCCTCGAGTTGCGCATGCGTAGTAAAACTCGTACTTAAACCGTTAGTTTCATTATCTTAGTGAGTTGAGCTCAGACCTTCTACATGACGACACCACGCAGCACTTTTACACTGTTCTCTGGAAGGCATCAAGGAAGCCCTTAACCTTCCACTACCAACTATAATTTAATCAGCGGCTGCTAAGCTGAATGACAGGAATTTGTATAACCAAGTATCATCATAAATAAAACCTTTTTATTACATTGTTAATTGTTCTGATGTCTCTTCATTCATAATGCTGTTAAAAGGTGATAGCGAGAGACTAAAGTCTCTATTACAACTATCAAACTTTTACAACACTAAACTCCACTTGCGAAGACCTGTTGAGGCAAGTGAAATCGAAATCGAGTTAAATTGGACACTAAACTTCCACTTGCGAAGACCTGTTGAAGCAAGTGAAATCGAAATCGAGTTAAATTGGACGACTGGAACCCATGCCAACGTCGTCTCCCTCATTGGACACGAAACTCAGCTTGCGAAGACTTATTGGGGCTCGTGATGGCACCTGTGCCCAGCGTCGGCTTTCTGGCACTTGTGCCCGCAGCATGTGTAAGCACCTTCGAGTGAGATCGTTGCCAGTGCCCCTGGACTGGCTCTTGTGCGGGTGGCACATAAAATACACCATTTTGAGCGTGGCCGTTGCCAGCACCGCCTGACTGGCCTTCGTAGAGATCGTTGCCAATGCCCCTGGATCGGCTCTTGTGCGGGTGGCACATAAAATAAACCATTG
>NC_068981.1:58462883-58473207 GCF_001194135.2 Octopus bimaculoides | reverse complement strand
TGATGGCACCTGTGCCCAGCGTCGGCTTTCTGGCACTTGTGCCCGCAGCATGTGTAAGCACCTTCGAGTGAGATCGTTGCCAGTGCCCCTGGACTGGCTCTTGTGCGGGTGGCACATAAAATACACCATTTTGAGCGTGGCCGTTGCCAGTACCGCCTGACTGGCCTCCGTGCGAGTGACACGTAAAAGCACCCACTACACTCTCTGAGTGGTTGGCGTTAGGAAGGGCATCCAGCTGTAGAAACTCTGCCAAATCAGATTGGAGCCTGGTGTAGCCATCTGGTTTCACCAGTCCTCAGTCAAATCGTCCAACCCATGCTAGCATGAAAAGCGGACGTTAAACGATGATGATGATATATATATATATATGTATGTAAAGGTTGAAATTCTTCATTATGTAAGGATGAAAGAACAGTGATTGAAGTTGTGAAGAAAATACCGTTACATTATACAATACCAAAACCTTGACGGGCAGGTGATGAAATCGTAGGACATGCGAAGTAAAAAAGTTAATTTTGGCCTGTATGTTCTTATTGTATTAGTAAACAACAGAGAGAGATATGGTAATGTGCAGAGAAGAGAAAGTGAGTTAGTGTGGGATGTAACAACTGCTTCATTGGCGAGATACCATAGTCGTTCTCTTTGCCCTTTTCTTTTTGTAATGGCGTTTTGTTTAGCCTGTCAGCCAGACTCCGTTCTCACCAACTGACTGACTGAGTTATCATCAAGTGACTAACTGATTTTTGCTTGGGGTTCTTGCTTTTATAACTATCTAAAAGGATAGACATATCATTGAGAATGGATTTAGTTGGTGGTACTTGTTATCTTAATTCTAGCTTTTGGTGGTCTAGGAGAGGCTAGACAAGTGGTGAAGACATTATTTTGGCCTAGCTAAGGCAATCTGGCAAATGTAAAACTGCTGTCACAGAAAAACTATTGTTTCACCATGAGAAAAGTTCTGTTGAACTGTTACTTGAAATTTGGTTATGATGGATCGAATCCACTTCATGCCTGCAATGATTCACTACATCACTCCCCTCCCCAGTGAGGTTCCGGGAAAGGAAACGAACGATCGAAGGAAAGAAAGAAATGCATGGACTCCGACACTAAAATGGAAGCCAGATAACGATCACGCTTGGACGCTGCTGTTAGCGCTCCACTGGTACAGGTGCCATCACGATTTTGCTTTCACTTGCCCCAACAGGTCTTTGGAAGCCGAGTTCAGTGTCCAATGAAGTAGACGTTGGCATGGGTGCCAGTCGTCGAATTTAGTTCGATTTTAATTTCACTTGCCTCAAAAGGTCTTCGCAAGCAGAGTTTAGTGTCCAATGAAGAAAAGGTATGCATAAGCGGGCTGGCTACTCCCCTGGCAGAGGCCTTGGATTATGGTCTCACTTGGCTTGCCGGGTCCTCTCACACACAGCATATTTCCAAATAAATGACAAAGGAAAATGTGTATTTCATTTAGCTCATGTCTTTCATAACAGTTTGCTGCAAGTAATTAGCTCTAAAACCGAATATATATGTCATTTATGAATTTCTAGGTGTACACCAGTCATCATCATCATCATTGGCAGCCTTTTGAGTATTTGAGAGAATTTTTCCTTGTTTGTATCCTCCTCATGCATTACTTTCACTGTCTGTGATTCCACTTCACCTTGTGAGTTTCCATAGTTAACAGTGAGTATAACTTGTGGAATTCCGACTTCTTTTCTGCATGTCAAGCAAGGTAATTTTTGTTTCAGTAGCAGGATCCTGTCTTCTTTCCTAGCAATCAATTCTTTAGTTTTTGCTAACTTTACTTTCAACCTCTTGATACAAAGTTTTGCTTCCACATTTGGAACTTAAATTCTAAGAGAAGGGACACTGAGAACTAACCCCTGATAGACTCCTATTAGGATTCTAAAGTTGCAGCTTTACTCATATTATTGACTGTACTTGTACAATCCTTGCAAGCCATTCCTCTACTCCTAGCTTCCTCAGTGACTACAAAATTAAAGAGCAAAGTATCCTGTCATAGGCCTTCTCCAGGTTGATAAACACTAGCTACAGTAGCTTATTTGTATGTGTATACATATTTTTGTGTATATATCTTTTATCCCTTTCTGTATAAATGAGAAAAAGAAAAGAAAAGGCACCCACAATACTTTTCAGCAATTCTACAGAATTTTTCATTTATTCCTTCATTTCATTTTATGAATTATTTCCTATTTGGTGACACACTTTTTGTATGTAGTTTAGATATTTTAATACTTTATTTTAAAATAAATGCAGCACTTGTGCACCATATTTTAATGCATTTGGATGGTGCTTCCAACTATCTGCTTTCTTGAAGGACTTTTGACAAGTATTCTTCCCATCTTCAAACACTGCAGACTGGGTTTTTATTGTAGCATGCCATTTTAATTTATCCTAGTACATATTTTATTAACCTCATAATTATGATTGGCAAGGCAAAACTTGGTGAGATTTGATTCAGAACACATAAGAATGTAACTAAATACTGCAAGGTATTTTTTTGTCTGGCACTATTCCAATTCTGTTACTTGTTGCAATATCCTTAAAAATACAATCGCCTCTCTCAGAAATTCCTAGTAATCATCTATGCCAATTAATGGTTCTAATTCTTGATCCTCACACCAATTCTCTTTTTTGAGGAAAAGTATGTTTTCACGGAAGGTAGATCAGTCTCATGATTGTAGTATTTATGAATTTCCTTTGTTCACTAGCAATATTTCGATGTCTGTTGGCAAGTTAGAGTTTACACTATAATGACCCAAGTGCCAACTTTCAGCACATTGATTTTCTCAAATAAAATAACAAACAAAACAAAAAAAAAAAATTTGATTGGAGCAAAGGTTTTATTTACAGAAATCAAAACGAAAAGACATGCTAGCAGACAGTGAACAAATAAATTTAGTTACAAACTTGCTTTCAAAGACATCTTCTGCTAAAAAGAACTAAAATAAGATAATATATAACTTGAGGTATTTGACTTACATTAAAATTAAATCCAACTGGAATATTTTGTTTGGCATTTTGCTTTTAATTAATACTTAAGTAACTGAAATATAATTTGCATTAATAAGAAAGATAGTTTGAACCTAAGTATTTATCTGATTAATCCAATCAATAAAGACATGATCACTTCATTTTTGCTGATATATGCAAGATGTAGTAATGACAGCAGTATCAGGAATTCTCTTAATGAAAGTTTGCCATCATTATTCTTAGAAGAATAAATTAGAATTGAAAAAATTATGTATATAAACAATAATAATGGTAAAAATCTAAAAGAAAATATAAAGCAAAAACATTTCTAGTTTCAGATGAAATCATTTAAAAGCAAAAAAAAACAACACAAGATGATAAAGAACAAAGTTAATAAGTGATATTAAAGGATATATATAAAGATTTCCTATAAATAGGAAAGTAAATTTTACTGTCTTCCATTTCCGTTAGCTAATAAAGAAAAAATCTATATTAACTAGCGTTCATCTATAAGTGGTGTGGCATCTCCAGTCCCTTCAGTTGTGTTAGGAACTGATCTAACAGCAGGACTGCTGCCATGCCGTGGAGTTCCTGGTTTAGGAGTAGAGGCACCACTTTGTTTTCTCTTAGCCCACATTTCGGCAGCTTTTGCCCAGTCAGTACTACTAGTTGTGGGGCGAGGTTGTGTTCTTTGAGGAGTGCGACTTGGTGTGGCCCCAGGCCAGATAGCAGACCTTGGAGTAGGCTGATAAGAAGGTGTAGCCAATGAATGTGCTGGTGTTGCTTGCAGTGTTTGACTGTGGTATGATGGAGTTAACATTGGAGTCATCATTGGTGTGGCCATAGGCTAAAAGAGAAAAGAAATTTTTATTTCTTAAGATATATAAACTAAGATTATGAAAAAATTTAGTGGAAAATTATATATTGAAATAAGTGATGAAATATTATTTTTCAAAAGAAATACAAACTTTTTTTGAAACTTATAATAATGTAAAAGGAGTACAAACTGTAATATCAGTAGACAATCTTATTTTTTATGACTATTATTTACAATAAATGTTTGGTATATTAAATAATTTACATATTCTAAATAAAATTAGATTATGCAAATTATTAGATATGAAATAAAAATTCACCTGATAATAATTGCCACCACTATATGCACCAGTGTAATTTGAATTGCTTCCAATATGCTGAGGGGTTCCAGTAGCTACTTGGGCCAGAGTATTGTAAATATTGTTTGGAAGACCAGCTGCAGCTCGGTGAATTGTTGCTGCATCTACACCTAATGATTATAGACACAATATTGAAACATGAATAGAATCCTATAACTATAATTTATATAACAACATGTAGTTCATAAAAGTAATTGGAATATAATTTGCACTAATAAAAAAAATGGATCTTTTTAAAACGGGGGCCACATTTTTCATTAATGTTTTACGTAGTGTTTTTGGTACCGAAAGACTTTCAAACTTCGTATACTTATCTATTTTGTGTTATAGAACAGAAAAATATTTTTGTATTCGAATTTATTTCATGTAAAAAATTGTCTTATTTCGATAATTTCAACCAATCACTGACAAGTATTCAGTTGTTTACATTTACTCCTTTGGCTGATTAAGCGGTGTAAAGCGTATTTAATTTCCATAGCTTCGTTTTTCTTTTTTCTTTTTAAATTTGCTGTTTTACCCTAACCCTAACCCTATCACCGACAGAATTGTTTCAGAATCGTTTGTTTATGTAGTCGGCACTTAATGTATATCGGCTGAATGGACGTCAGTGATTGGTTGAAATTACAGAAATACGACAACTTTAACATGGAATAACTTAGGGATTTCTTTTTTTTTAAAGAAGACTAAGAGAAAAAGATGTTTTATATGACACATTCTACCAGTGTTCCAAGTTTCAAAGTGTTTCGTTAATGAAAAATGTGGCCCCCGTTTTAAAAAAGATCCCAAAAAATAGTTTATAAAAATTTGAAATATAATACCTTGCATGCTCAAAGCAGGTGTAGTAAATGATGGAGCAGGTGTTCTAGAACTACTTGACGGAGTTCCTGTAAAAGATAAATATTAATATAGAAGTTTGCACAAAATCTTCTTCATAAAAGTATTCTATTTACCTAGTCACGTGTTTTTTTTTTTGTTTTACCTGTTGAATATACATGATTATATCTTAAGTTCAAAGTAACCACTTCTTAAGTTTCTCTTGATCTTTCTACACCACAGATACCATTTACCAACTTACAGCAATGAAAGCATGAAAATATAAGTAAGTTAGCAACTAACCTGGAATTGGTTCTCGAAAGTGTTCTTTGAACCAACGTATCATGGAATTTAATGAATGAAAAGTTTGTGATCGATATCGCAATCCGTCAGGTAAAATAGTAATATATTCATGTCTAGGTTTGTTTCTTGGTAAGTAAGAAAGCATAAATTTTCCAGGATACTGAGGTGAAGCAGTCAATACATATGGAATCCTGAAGAAGAAACATGTTCATTATTTTTCCTTTTAATTCAAATTGGAAAACTGTATTTTTCAAATAAAATATTTTGTATATACTCCAATCTTTGATAGATGTAGTCATAGCAGCATACTGGCAATTCATTGTACAATAACACAAAAATGACAACAGTGTATGGAGTTGTTAAGAACAACTTAAGTATAAAAGTGTGATTATAATTACCTAGATGGTGCTTTTTTCTTTTCATCAATCAGATATTTATCAATTACATCTTTTTTGGCACTAACACCTTCTTTATAATATTTGAAGTGCATAATATCACGTGCAAAGGATGCCATTGGTTGAATATAACGGGCAATTATTTCATCTAAATCTTCAAATTCCTGAAAAATTTCCAAGAAATAGAGAATTATAAAACTGGCCATATTTATTCAGTCAATTAGAGAATTTAAATGTTTAAATACCTTAAATTTTTAGAATATTTAAATCTTTCACTCAAATCACATCCTAAGCAACCTTAGTGGTTACGTTAGATTTACATACACACACACAAACCATTTATGTTCTTCACATTGCTAACAACAACAGAAATGCTCCTGTGACATTTCTATTTATAGCATAAATTTACAAATTTGACTATGAAGTGATGTTGTTCCTTTCACTAACAACTTAACCATAAGAGAGTGAAGCTTTATCATAAACTGATTGTCTGTGTAATATTAGGAGCAAAACGTAGTAGAAAGATTTAAATAAGAAATTTTAAGGTGTATCATTATCATAATGTCAGTTTCTCTTGTAGATATTTCTTAAGAAATATGGGAGACATGTCCTGACACATAAAAACATGGATTATGTAATGAAAATCATATTCCATATCCTATAAAGATTTATCATTGGGCAGAATACTTCAAACTCTTCTAATTTTTATGGACCTAATCTTGGAAGTTTCCCTTTCAATGTAGAATTATACTGCATTATATAGTACAAAGTATTATAAACAATTAATCTCTTTCCACAAAACAGGGAAAGCCCCCAGCCCATCAGGAATCACTACTGAGATGCTTGAAATATCTGGTAATGTGGGTTACGGTCTAGTCACCCGTATTGTAAATTAGGCGGTTTATGAAGGAGTCATATCCAATGACTAGTGTAGCAGCACCATAGTCAACTGCTACAAAAGTAACGGTGATGCTTTAGATAGAAATAATTAGAGGTATCAAATTGTTGGATCAGGCGATGAAAGTTGCGGAGAGAGTCATAGCCCAACTAACCAAGGAGAGAGTTTAGTCTAGATGAAATGCAGTTTAGGTTTGTGCCAGGTAGAATCACCACTGATGCTATATTTCCGGTAAGGCAACTGCAAGAGAAATATCTAGCCAAAGATAAACCTCTGTACTTGGCTTTTGTTGACTCGGAGAAAGCTTTTGACAGAGTCTCCTGATCTGTTATCTGGTGGTCAATGCAGAAACTAGGGATAGATGAGTGGTTGGTGAGAGCCATACAAGCCCTGTACATGAACGCTACCAGTAAGGTGAAGGTGGGCAACGAGTACAGCGAAAAATTCAAGGTACAAGTAGGGGGTTCACCAAGGATCGGTACTCAGAAGACAGCTGTGTAAAGAAGTGCCAATCTCTAACTGTGCAGGGAACCTGTGGTGGAGGTAGACTCAGGAAAACATGGGACGAGGTGGTAAAGCATGACCTTCGAACCTCACAGAGGCAATGAATAGTGACTGAGAACTTTGGCAATGTGCTCTGCTTAAGAGGACCTGTCAAGCCAAGTGCACCCATGCTGGTAACATGTAAAAAAAAAAAAAAAAATTTTTAAATCAACCTTTGAACATTGGGCCTCATTGAGGCATAGTGGCTGAGTACCTTTCGAGTGTTGGGCCTCATGGAGGCAAGGTGGCTGAGTTCCTTCTGAGTGAACCCCATGGAGGCAAAGTGGCCAAGCTCCTTTTGAGTGTTGGGCCTCACGGAGGCAATGACCAAGACCTTTGGCGTTATGTCGTGCTTGAGAAAAAGACCCATCAAGACGAGCAAAATCACAGTTGTGGCAGATACCGGTGTCACGCAAATGGCACGTAAAAGCACCCATTACACTATCGGAGTGGTTGGCATTAGGAAGGACATCCAGTCATAGAAAACCATGCCAAATCAGACTGGAGCCTGGTGCAGCCTTCCAGCCTAGTCAAACTGTCCAACCCATGCCAGCATGGACAACGGACGTTAAATCACGATAATGATGATGAAAGAGAAAACATTCAAAACTAACCATGTTTCCAATCCAGAGAGATCGCCCTAAGCTAAATGCATTCTCCTTTCCTTCTTCCCTCACATCTATGTGTTGTAGAACATCATCAGCACTTTTCAAAGTAACAGTTAAATGGTCAGCTCCCTGGAAAAGAAAGAAATAGAGTACAATTTTAAAATTTTACACATACAAAACGATTATCTCAAAGATTAATATAGTGTAATTTTTAATCATTTTTTCACTAGTTACACAAATTTATGCGAAATTGAATCAACTTTTAGAATATCAGTGGTAGTTTATCAAGTCCAAAAGGATGAGGGGTAAAGCTGACTAGGACCAAAATTTAAAACTTTTCATCCCTCTGCTTATACTGTGTACAGCTTTATTTATTTTTCTTGCAACCATAAAAGTCTTAATTACAAGAGGAGCTGTCTATCCACATTTAAATACATCTGTAAGGTTCAATGTTCTCAAGTCTGACACACTTTCACCAATTCTACCAGTACTGCGTGTACATGTCACCACCAATTCACACATCATTCATCAATAAAATTTCTAAAAATTAAAAAAGAAAAAAATCCCCAACTTAACTGATGATATATTTCCTGTAAAACTTAACCATGCAATATAGTTGAAAAAAAATCTCTATATTTAAATATTTGACATATTTCTTGATTTGAACAATTTTTACAGGTTTTCTTTTCCATATTACCTGGTTAAATATAGTGCTTTTTCACTACTGGTAATACTACAAGAAAAAGTATTTTTAAAAATTGCATTTTTATCTAAATTTTGTGCAAGACCTGAAAACTGGTTATGGAATGTTGAGTGAACCATTTACTTCTATAACTTTTTCTTCTTTAATTTCACTATTACTGATGAAAAATGTTAATGTAAAACAGTAAAACAGAAACATCCATTTAGTATTTTCAAAATTCTGAGGGAGAAAAATTGTCAAATTTGCATTTAATTGGTGTCAGTTATGTAGCATGTGGATATATTGCCCCCCCAAAAAACGAATGGGAGGAAGAGGAAGAAATTATCTAAATTAGATAACTAAATTGCATGCCAAAAGTTACTATCATAAATTGCAACATGTTCTTAATTGGTCAATAGAGATGTCCATGTCAACTGAATACATAAACCAATAAAATAAAGCTTACAAGGGTACAATCAGGATATATCTCAGGTATATTTCTAGCACAAGTTAATATCAGGGAGCAATGATATTTTAGTTGTCATAAACTGTGTTATTAGTCATAAAATAAGAAATCATGAATTACCTTACTACTAGGACGTATTATAACTTCACCTTGGTCATAGTTAGCCATCAATTTCTCACATTCTTTAAAGCTTATGTTATGGAAAGCTGGATGTACAATTACTCGTTTAATATAGGCTGGAAGAAGAAAAGGCGAAGTAGACAGGTTTAACAAACAAGTTTCTATAAAATTTAAAAAACAGACAAAAGCTATTTTTGCATATTTTTAGAAATAAGAAATCTCCAAAATTAATATCTACTTTGTCGAGCTTGAACTTTCCGTTTTTCTTCTTCCTTTGCAGCATCACTTTTCTCTGCTTCATAATCAAAATATAAATCTCTTTGGGGTCTTCAAAAAAGAAAAAATAAATAAATAAATGGAATTAGATATAGTATTCTTTATAGAAAGAAAGAAAGACAATATAAAATATTTGAATATAAAAAAAAGAAAAAATTAACTACATAGTTAAAATGTTCCCCTCTCTAATCAAAAACAAAGTAGTGTTTCTCCAAGGCCAGATATGTTTCAACAGATTATTAGAAATGAATGATATTGCTTATATGACAATAGCACTTATTTACAACTATCATGCAATGTCAAGACAAGGTGACACAGACATACATATGAGGGGGTGCTGAAAAGTTTCTGGCTTTAAGGATATCACAAAAAGCCTGGTTGGAGGCCCACACTTCCGAGTTCTTTTACAGGGCTTAGAAAAACTGTATTTTCTTTTACCCAAGGCCAGGAACTTTTCAGCACACCCTCTTATAATACATGAAGGGCTTCTTTCCATTTTTGTCTATCAAATCCACTCATAAGGTTTTGGTTAGCCAGGGGGCCATAGAATAAAATACTTAATCTAATCTTAAGTATTCTATTGCATACTCTGACTACCTCGATTACCTTATCCAGCCATTTCTCCGCAAGAATTATACCCACGCCCCTGACCCCGTCTGTGTTCCTTGCCCAGAAAATCTTGTATCTGTGTTCTTTGCCTGGGAGGAACCTAGCAGAACTTCCTCTCCACCTTACTTCTTGGATGCAGCACAAATCTACACGTCTCTGTTCAAGCATCTCAACAATCTCACCAGACCTACCTTTCAGTGTGCCGACGTTGAAAGTGCCAACCCTGAGGGTGTGGGAGGTATGGGCCTGTGAGACCCTGGGATGGGGGACAACAGTGTCATGTACCTGAAAAGAAAGCTCGCATTTGGTAGAATTCATAAACAAGCAGTAGCCTTCAATTCAACCTGCATACACTACACTATCATATTTTTGCACTATATATGATCACCACCTTACATAGGAGATAAACCCTAAGTAGGGGGTGGGGGTGGCGTGAAGTCTTTAG
>NC_068981.1:58458101-58462812 GCF_001194135.2 Octopus bimaculoides | reverse complement strand
AGGCAGAGGTATATTAAGATTGAGTAGGGGAATTGGGGTGCGTACGTTAGTTTATAGTCCTGGCAAAGCAAGAGGTAATCGAACGAGGGAGAGAGAGAGAGTAAGATTGAGAGAGACAGAGTAAGGCAGAGAGAGGGGTTAAGGTTAGTGGTCAGAACACGAGGGAGAGAAATATTCTTTTGGGATTTGTGTAGCATAGTTTAACGAGACAGCAAATGTTGATAATAGTAATATAGAATTGAAAAATCTGAATGTTTTCGGTCAGCTAATCTAAGACAGATTTATAGAAATAAGTGACTGTGTGATAAACTTGAATAAACGAATGACTTTGACGACATGGTAATGAAATAGACAGAATAGTAAGTAAGGTGTTATGATCAGCGCATAAATTGAAGGGTATGAACGAGGTTGAAAAGACAGAAAATTTCTTATCTGGACATCATTCTGGGATACGTATTTCTTCGGTAGAGGTTTCAGATCGAGTAGGGCAATCGGGGTGTGTGCGTTAGTTTATAGTCCTGGCGAAGCGAGAGGTAATCGAAAGAGGGAGAGAGCAATTTAACTAAAAGAAATAGTGAAATGCTTATTAGTAATCTTCAAAATTTTAAATGAAATAAAACTACTTACTTCCAGTTGTTTTCTTTGTCTCGAAGATCAGAGGACCTGCAAGTCAATTCTACTTGGAATCTGTCGATATCAATCTTTGTAATTCTACAATGAAGTGTTTGACCAATCTAAAAGATAAATGAAAATAGATGAGGTTTGAAGAAATTGTAACCAGGAAGTGTGATACAATACAAAAATCTACAATGTGAACTTGAAAGCAGACAAAAGGAGAAACGTATGATGGTAGCTTATGAAGAAAGTAAGCAAGAAATAACAAATAGGTAAATGAAGAGAAAGCAAAACTGCAATCTTACAGGAGGAGTTTCACTGGACAGAAAAACTAACTCAACATTCATACATTCTGCACACATCACTTTGATGTAGTTAACATTAAATATTTTCTTACAACATGTACAAACTAACAGGACTTTGCATAAAAGCACTGAGCTTGCCATATCTAGCTATTTCTATATAATACAACCAATAAATCAACATAAATATCAGTGAATATCAATGTGTTTCAACTATTGATGAGAGACTGCACCCTAATAACAGACATAGCACAACTACATCAGTAGACATTGGCATGTTCACATAACCTCTTACAAAAGTTAACAATCAAACCTATTTCACTGTGGTGCCAACGCAGAGTACACTAAGCACAGTAAGCACTTGAATCAATTGTGAAATCCAAGGCAGGTAGTAACTGTCTGCATTAGCAGCAATCCCATTGAACTCAAGTCCACTTTTCAGCAAGTAACAACACTTTTACTTTTGCTTCAATCTCAGAGGAAGAACAAGGTCTAAAATGTTTGATTCTGCAAATTTATGGTAACTGAACCCCTATAGTAGACATTAAACTCGCTGCCAATAAACCACAAAATTCATATACTGACAGATTCACAAAGGCCTCAAATGTTTGGTTTGTCCTAAACATATTCTAATCTACTTTAAGTCAAGCAATATACAATAAAACGGACTTACTTTTACTCGATCTTCTGGATTAGTAACCATTTTATCACTTATCATTTTTGTTGGAATGAATCCAGATACACTATTATCTAACCGGACTTTGACACCAACAGCAGATCCAGGACAATTTCCGGCATCAAAATGACTCCATACCTAGAAATAAATTTATGAAAAAAAAAAAAACATTATGAAGAATTAGAAGTTAAACTTTTACTGGAATCTTTAATACTTTTATAAAAATTAATGATGGATACAATGTTAAAAAAATGTTGAAATCATTAAAATGACACCTGCATTTAATGAAAAATCAGTATTCTCAGAAAATTAAAATAACACAAAATACCTTCAACATTAAATAACGTAAAATCTATGAAGTATATGTTAATTGGAGGGAGAGAAAAATCAATCTGAAATGTGTCAAATGAAACGATAAATCCTTACCTCACTTAACTCAGGGAAATCTTTTTTCTGGCAAAAAGGGCATTGCCATAGACCAGTTTCTTCGTTTCTAACAGGATTAGCTTCATCCAATTGATCACCTTGGGGCCTTTTCCGAGCAATACCAGTAACACCACAAAGGACTAATTTTCCTATGAAGATGTAATACAAATATAATTCATGTAACAAATGAGCGAGAGTGTATATATGTAAGTGCTTCATCACTATTTCAATACATAAATGCTACATCAATATTTCAATACATAAATGCTACATCAATATTTCATTCTCTGAAGTTGAATGGAAAGAGTTTAAACTATATCTTTTTATGTATCAATGTATCACAATATATCTGTAAGGTTCAATGTTCTCAAGTCTGACACACTTACACCAAATCTACCAGTACTGCTTGTACATGTCACCACCAATTCACGCAACATTCATCAAATCACATTGCATAGTTGTATGTAATAGTTAATGCTTTTGGTATTCAGTCTCTTTTTCAACTGATAGCAGTTGTAACAATTTCTGGTATTCTACAAGATTCCAGAGTAATGAATGGTCTTCTGTTCATAATGTTAATGGCCCCACTACTTTACAAAAGAGTTCAACAATGGATGATCACAACTTCTGCATGTTGCAATTTGATTATATAGGTAGAATCAATTTGAGAGCTACAATAATTAGATGTCTGAAAGTTAACATGATCAAGACAAATATACTATTTAGTAGCAGGAAATCAAAAATAATGATGCAATGTTGTAAGTATAAGAGTAAGCAGGGATCAGATCTCTTCATCAAATGACAAAATTTCATCGGTATTGATTCAAATACCAACAAACAAGTGACCAGCAAAATGCAATGATTTAACTCCTACACTACAGTCACATGCTCAAGTTGGGATGGCTTCAACCACAAAGATTAGAAACAAAGCTTTGATTAACCCCCATTTATACATTAAATTACTCGTTGAGATGATTATTACATATCATATCTAACCTAAACAGTTAATTTTCTTATTACCAACCCAATCACATCATGCAGAACTTATAGTCCTAGGAACACAAAAAAGATGCAATGGTCACAGCAGGTATACTTTTGATCAGAGGTCTGACCTGATGTGTAAAGAACGCTGAAGTACAAATTCATATTATATTCTATCTAATTAGCTTGCATTACCATCACTGTGGCAATTTCTATTATCTTCCTAACTTTTAAGCAGCTTCTACTTAAAAAATTAAAAATTCCACATTGCTTGAACAACTGTTTTTATGGCTGGATGATCTACTCCCTGCTAACAAGTTTACTGTGAGGTAAAAGAAGAATCTGTTGGCAGAAAGGGGCAAACTGAGTTGAGCGACTTGCTCAGGAGCACAATACAACTCTAGAAAAGATCATATGTAAATGATGGTTAAGCATTTTATACTTGCATACAGATTTTACAGAGAGTTGATATAATTCTTCAAACTATGGTGAAAACAATCCATCTAGAAACAATGAACTTAAGTCACACTGAAACTGATTAGGTCAGAAGTCTATCCTTAATTACTGTTATAAAAAAACTGTTTAAAGTGTCATATCCTGTAAGCTAAGATGCAATGAACTGAATTAGAACTACAGCAAAATGAAATCTTACCAGCATAAAATGTCTGTGGAGTTTCTTTGGTAAGCATATTAAATTTCTCCTCATTTGATGGAGAACGAAACGAAGTCCTCAGATCTTTATAACGGTGATTCAGTTCAGCTCGAATGTCATACAAAGTTATATGTTTATTTCCATAGCCCTACAAAAAGACAACAGAAAATAATGTATGATGTGTATGTGTGTTTGTATATATATATATATATATACACACACACACACACATATATATATATACACAAAGAGTGCAATGGGTAAATTGTTGCCATTTTATATATTTTTATTTTCGCGCATTGTTTGTTTATAATTTTGTTCATTACACAGTAAGGTAGGGTCAGTTGGGCACCATCTATGACAAAAACAGTACCATGACGCAATCCACTCTACCAGAAATTTGGAAATGACATGCTGTACTGCTTGGCATTCGCGCCAGAAACTCCAATACAAACAGATGGTGAACACACAGAACAACCGTTGGCTTGCCATGTCCCCAAAACATGTACTGAGAGTGATAAAAATCAAACATCCAGTCAACATCATGGTGTTTGGAGTGATCACTAGTAATGGTGATGTTATGTCTCCATTCATCTTCCCACATGGCCTCAGACTCAACACGGAGGCCTACATCATGTGCTTTGAGGAGATAGTGCTGCCCTGGGTCATGAGGGTGGTTGCTGAAAGACCCTATGTCTAGTAACAGGACTCTGCACTATGCCACACAAGCAGGAGAACTCAGTCCTGGCTGTCAGACAATTTCTGCAACCACATCACCCCTAACATCTGGCCAACTAACTCCCCAAACTGCAACCCCCTTGATTATAAAGTGTGGGGCGCAGTTGAGTGAGAGACCAAAAAAACTCCTTGTAACACCAAAAATGAACTGAGAGCAAGGATTATGGTAGCATTCACTAACTTAAACAAGGAGACCATCCAGAAGAATTGCAAGAGATTCTGTGGTCGTCTGGAGGCCGTGGTTGAAGCCAATGGTGATTTTACTGAATAAATTTATTCTTAAGTATTTCAAGATATTTTTATGTAATTTTAGTAAATATA
>NC_068981.1:58452937-58458026 GCF_001194135.2 Octopus bimaculoides | reverse complement strand
TATAAATAATGTAGTTTTTTCAATTGTATGAACTAAAAGTCAGAGGAGGATGGGATAAATTATCTGCATCGACTTGCTATAAAAGCAGATAGTAATTTTACCTAGTACTTATTCTTAGTGCAAGTTTTGAAGAGTGCAGTTCCATTTTAACAGTCACTTTTTTGAAGCTATAATGGAAGTGACAAAGGAGCATATTTGGCATATTTTGCTTTATGAGTTCAATAAAGACAACAACGCAATGGAAAGTTTGAGGAATATTAATGCAGTATATGGGGATTGGACAACAAGCACAAGCTAGTGTCACCGGTGGTTCCAGAAATACCAAGCTGGAGACTACAGTCTTGAAGATGAGCCTCATCCTGGAAGATCTGTAGAGCTTGATGAGGACATCCTGCAAACCCTGGTTGAACAAAATCCTATTTTAACTATTGAGGAACTAGCAGAGAAGCTTGGATTTGGTAATTCAACCATTCAACCTGCATGCCATCGGAAAAGTCAGAAAATTGGGTCAGTGGGTTCCTCACAAACTGTTTGAGTCTAATTGCGTGCAGAGATTGAATGTGTGTTCTTCTTTGCTGAATGAACCTTTTTTGGACTGAATAATGACTGGTTAATGAGAAATGGGTTCTCTATAAAAATATCAAGTGCCTAAAACAGTGGGTAGGGAAAGGAGAAACACTGGAACCCCAGGCCAAAGGTCTTCACCCATATAAGGTGTTATCTATTTGGTGGGATATGAAAAGTTTGGTCCACTTTGAACTTTCAAAGCCAAAGTAAACGATAACAGAGCTACTGCAAGGAGCTTGAGTAGCTTAAGTCAGCACTAGAAGAAAAACGACCATCTTTGGTTTCAAGACAAAAGGTGTTTTTCCATCAGGATAATGTTCGGCCATATACAGCGAGGATGACATTCCAAAGGCTGGAGCAGTTTGAATGGGAAACGATGCCTCACCCACCATATTCACCGGACATTGCTTTAACTGATTATCATTAATTCCACAATCTTCAAAATCATTTGGACGGAAAAAATATGACTTCTGTAGACAAGGTCAGAACAGTACTAGAGGAGTGCTTTTCGTCACAGACAAGTGAATTTTGAAAGAGGGGCCTTGTAAGTCTACCAGATAGATGGAAGAGTATTATAGAAAATAAAGGAGAGTATATTTTAGATGTAAAAAGAACTTTGTTTATCTTAATTTTGAAAAATAAAAGAAGTATAAAAAAACTGCATTATTTATGGGATGACTCAATATATGTATACACACACACACTCATTACAAACCTGGTACAAGAATAGAATATGAAAATGAGACATGAATCTGCATCAATGACATTAGGACAATTTAAATTAAATATAAATGTACAAACAGATGCTGAAATTAATTTCATTAAAATTTAATATTTAGTTAAAAACAATATTAAAATGCCTGTTAGGATTGGCTATATGTTTGACCATACCTTTAATACTATTATATAAAAGTTATGTCTAAACATCAATAAGTGATGTCAAGTTGCAGACTCAGTAAACCACTGCCCTCACAGCTATCTTAAATAAAGCAAATTAAGTTGAATAATTATTAGAGAATTACAAACCTGTCTATTTAGTTCTTCAGCAAATGCATCAAGATCTAAATCTTTCAATCTTTCAGGACTTTCTAAGATTTCTTCTAAAGCACCAGCTGGATTTGCATCTTCTGCTGTATCATCATATTCCAAAGCATCTACTGCCATTTTTCGAGCCCATTCATATGTTTCAGGATGAACACGAGAGCCATCTAAGACTTCAACATAGGCTTCAGTACTAAAATAAAAATGCATCTCTGGGTGTTATAATTTTATATAGAGTTAATGAAGATTTTAAAAATCTATGAAAGTACATTAAGGAATTACACAGAACAATTACAGGATTGAAAATGTTAATGGCCCTTGAAATATTAGACAAAAAAAACGTTACTGCCACACAGTATAATTGTATTTTCAAATTCTTATTTATCACAAGATATGTAATGTTGCCAATGTTAGTTTAAGATACTCAATGACTGGCGTAGCAGCACCATAGTCAACTGCTACAAGAGTAAAGGCGATGATCTAGATAGAAATAACTAAAGGGATATCAAACTGCAGGATCAGGGGATGAAGGTCACGGAGAGAGTCACAGCCCATCTCATTAGGGAGAGAGTCTGCTTAGATGAGATGTAGTTCAGTTTTGTGCCAGGGAGAAGCACCACTGATGCTATATTCCTGGTGTGACAACTGCAGGAGCTAAAGATAAACCTCTATATTTAGCTTTTGTGGACTGGAGAAAGCCTTCGACAGGGTGCCCCGATCCCTTATCTGGTGGGTGATGCGGAAACTGGGGATTGACGAATGGTTAATAAGGGCTGTACAGGCCCTATACAGAGAGGCTGTTAATAAGGTTAGGATTGGCAATGAATATAGTGAAGAATTCCGGGTAAAAGAAGGGGTACACCAGGGATCAGCCTTCAGTCCCCTTTTATTCATCATAGTCCTCCAGGCAATAACAGGAATTCAAGATGGGTTGCCTCTAGGAGCTCCTCTATACTGATGACCTGGCCCTCATAGCAGAATCATTACCAGAACTAGAGAAGAAATTTCAGGTGTGGAAGCAAGGTTTAGAATCGAAAGGCGTTAGAGTCAATGTAGCAAAGACCAAAGTTCTAGTAAGTAGGAAGGCGCACACATCACACACACCCTCAGGTAGGAACTCCATAAGATGTAGGTTGCCAGGCGAAATGCTTAGTGGGATTTTGTCTGTCTTTATGTTCTGAGTTCAAATTCCACTGAGGTCAACTTTGCCTTTCATCCTTTCGGGGTCGATAAATTAAGTACCAGTTGTGTACTGGGGTTGATCTGATCGACTGGCCCCCTCCCTACAAATTTCGAGTCTTGTGCCAAGAGTAGAAAGGATTATTGACATGATTTGAGGGGCATGTTTCAGTACATTTTATGAAAGGAAAAAAAGAAAAGAAAGAAGAATACATATTTAAAGCCAACATTATAAATTAAATGCTTCAAATAAGTTGTTAAAATGATTGTAATTTTTTAACTAATAACCTCATCTTTAGAGATAAAACATCTTATTAATATTTGCATTAATAAGACTTTAGTGCTTTGACCAATTTCATCTTCAGTCAACACCAGATGTCTTATTTCTGAATGTCCAGCCCCAAACTGGACTTGGACTTTATTCCTAACGAAGTGTAATAATGTTTACAACCGATAAGTCATAGTGCTATGTTTTTTTTTTTCTTTTTGGTTCCAACACACTGTTAAGAAAGGAATTAATAATCCAGTGATTACGACATTGGGCAGGGGAATGGGGAAACAATGTAACGTTATAAGAAGAGGTTACTAGTCTGAAAAATTATAATCCTAAAAACGATTGTTTCAAACTTGTGTCATATGTTCTTTACACTCACCTGTCTCCAAGAGAACTTGTATCAATTTTTATGAAGCCTGAACAGTTAATAAATACTTTTGGTCCCATGTGACAGACAGTGACTAGTTGGGTTCGATTTTCTAAACGACTATTATTCTGTTTGAGTATCTAAAATATTGAATAGAAAAATACCCGACTATCTAATCATAAATATAAGCATAAGTAATTTTTGTTTTAATATGAGAGTAAAACAGATGTAATAATTGCATCAAACAAATCAAAAACATTTTAAGTCTTCATTGACATTAGAAAACACTGTTTTGTATTATATATAATATTCAAGACCATCATCTTTCACACAAGTGCAAAAATCTGATGCATCACTAAAACATGTAACTTTCACTATGCACAAAGACTTTCATTAGTTATTTATTATATTTATATTGTAAATTAAATGAAAAAAATCGCTATTAAACAAAAAAAATTAATGAATTACCCTTATAAGATGGGAACCTTTTCTTGGTCCTAATCCACACACAAATTGTAATAGTGAAGCATGATGAGGGAAATCAAGGGCTTGATTGACATCAACACCAACTTCATTCACTCTGTTGATAAACTCAAGATGTAAACCATTCAACAGATCTTCCTTTACAATACAATCCTTGAAGATAAAAAAAAAGTATTAATTTAAAAAGTTAGGAAATAAAAACGTAAAACAAAAATAAAGATGAATTACTCAAAACAAAATACTGGAAACATTATTCAATAAAGAAATTAACACTGTTATATTCTTTTACAAAATTCAGTCATTGGATAGTGACCATGCTGTAGTCCTGCCTTCAAAGGGTTCTATTTGCATAAATTAATGTTTATGTAAGGAAAATTTTCCCCTGCTCATCTTTGGAAGTGCAGAACTAGAGAATGATTCCTTGACAGGGAATGTCAGCTTAATGCTTTCATATGAAATGCAGAATGTAACCATTGAAAGAAACACATACACATATATATTCACAATAGGCTTCTTTACATCTAGTATTTAATTTTCAAGACATTGATTACACTAGAAGATGCTTGCCAAGGTGCCATATAGTGAGATCAAACTCAAGAATACAAGTTAACAAAGTGAACTCTGTATGCACACAACATTGTCCTTTGAAGGCAGTGTTTTAGCATAGCCACTGTCCAATGATTGAAACTAGTAGATTATAATGTTAAATTACTTTATTGAATAATGCATCCTAGGAGTTCACCAGAGCTCAGTTCTCAGTCCCCTTTTATGAAAAAAGTCCCGTGTGGAAGGGATTACGGTTTAGCCATCTAACTTAGAGATATCAAATATAAAATATACAAGAATAAGGGCAGAGAATCGTCAATTAATAATAGAATTTTTGTTCTATGTGTGCCATAAATATCGCCATCCACTTTAGAGAAAAATTTGTAGTTTGGAATCAGTAGTTCTTTGACTGCTATTTCTAAATTTTCAGTATGTTGGAGAAGCAACTCAATTGCTAATCCCTGTATATTTATAATGATAAAATATATATATATATATATATATATATATCAGACTGGAGCCTGGTGTTGCCATCCGGTTTCACCAGTCCTCAGTCAAATCGTCCATGCTAGCATGGAAAGCGGATGTTAAACGATGATGATGATGATGATGATGATGATGATATATATATG
>NC_068981.1:58444438-58452807 GCF_001194135.2 Octopus bimaculoides | reverse complement strand
TTATGAAAAAAGTCCCGTGTGGAAGGGATTACGGTTTAGCCATCTAACTTAGAGATATCAAATATAAAATATACAAGAATAAGGGCAGAGAATCGTCAATTAATAATAGAATTTTTGTTCTATGTGTGCCATAAATATCGCCATCCACTTTAGAGAAAAATTTGTAGTTTGGAATCAGTAGTTCTTTGACTGCTATTTCTAAATTTTCAGTATGTTGGAGAAGCAACTCAATTGCTAATCCCTGTATATTTATAATGATAAAATATATATATATATATATATATATATATCAGACTGGAGCCTGGTGTTGCCATCCGGTTTCACCAGTCCTCAGTCAAATCGTCCATGCTAGCATGGAAAGCGGATGTTAAACGATGATGATGATGATGATGATGATGATGATATATATATGTATACACACACATATACACAATGGCCTTTTGCACAGTTTCTCTCTAGGTAGAATCCACTAATATTTGTATAGACTGAGTGGAGCTTGGAAACTCAAAAAGTATTGGGCAACCTGAAATGAAACAATGAGCCATGCAGTGGAATTGAACTCTGAACCATATAGTTGCAAAGTGAATTTTTTAACCATAAGGCTGTCTATATGGAAATAATAGTTTTTAAACTAGCTACATTATAAAATTAGTAACAACTTATCTGTTTGTTTCTACAAACTGAGCAGAACCGCTATAAGAAAATGGTACAAAAATGTCAAATTGTTCTGAATTCAACTGATGAATTTGAAGTAATTTAGAAGGCATGTTTCAAATATTTCTAATCTAAACAAAAGTTAATAGTTTCTACATTTAATACCAATCTAAGATAAGGAAGAAAATCATAAAAGTTACTTTGCAAATGCTTAAAATATTTACCTGTAGAGGGTGATACTTAAGGCAAAGGATATCTTCATCAGCATTGCATAATGATGCGAATTCAACTAAGGGGTCTTGAAGTCGACGTGCTATAGAAATAGCATGCCGAAGTACTGATGGGTATTCACGAAAATCAGTCTACAAAATTTGAAAATGCAGAATAAATACAAAGAGAAACTGTTATAAGGAAAAAGTAATAAATTCAAAATGACTACTGCCTTAAAGAATATCTGTTATACATAATAAATTATCAAGATTAAAGAATAAAAACATGGAACAAGAAAATAAATGAAATACAACATGAAATTTATTTATGAAAACTAATATAAAGATGGCAGTTTCTTTGTGTCCAAAGATAATGGCACACTCTCAAGTGGCTATATCAACCAATCCTTGACACGGCAGGGCCCCTCTTCCTGCCTATGCTTAGTATTTTTAAGTGAGAGTCTGTGCAATCTGACCAAAGTGGCTCAGCGGGCTAAATTTTCTCTATTGACCAGAAAACTGTAGGTTTTACACTGGAGTGGCCATATCCTAGGTGAATTACTTTGTAGGGCTGAAAAGCAGTATCTAACCTGGTGCTGCCAGAAGGGTGTCAAAGACGATGCCAGACTGCCTGAGGGGCTCCATTCCTTGATATACCGTTGAGGCTGACTCTCTGTTGTTTTTTCCTCTCCCAAGACACTCATCAAAGTTTGTGCTTGGAGTTTCTTCCATAAATGGCTAATTAACTCACAGCTGTGACCCTGACAGGTGCTACTACTCCAGATCAGAGTAGATTTGGGAATAACAACGGCTAAGAGGTGGTTTCACACTCCTCAAAACTCATGAAGTACTGAACCAGGAGCCCAATACCAGATGTAGTTTAACGTCATACTCTAATATACATTAAGGCAAAAAATAAAATAACTTGAATCTAAGGAAAGTAATGATGGTTTCAATCATCATTTCTTTGTAACAAAACCAAAAAAACACGACTTTGTCTGGAACATCAAATTTTCACTCTCTATATAGCACACAAACTTGTACTCACAGTAGCTCTATTACTGTTTTCATAAACCAAAGCCAGATCATGTTCTACAAGTTCAACATTTATAGGTGGCATGTCCTGTTCTTGTTCTAATTCACTGATAATAGCTTTGATGTCATCGATAATCATTAAGCTCTCCCTATAAGATAACCAAAAAGAGTCTCATGAAAGGTAAAATCAGAAAAATATAATAAAATATATCTCTACTATAAATGTTTTTAATCATCAGAAAATAGGCTGAGAAATTTCGTAGAAGAATATTCAAGATAATTTCATATAATACATTTACATTCCAGTGGCATGTAAAAAGCACCATCTAAACGTGGTTGATGCCAGAGCCCCCTGACTGGCTTCTGTGCTGGTGGCATGTAAAAAGCACCCACTACACTCTCGGAGTGGTTGGTATTAGGAAGGGCATCCAGCTGTAGAAACCTTGCCAGATCAGATTGGACCCTGGAGATTGGAAACAAACCCAACTTTGATGATGCTTGTTTACAGCTATCATGTAATGTCTAGACAAGCACACACACACACACACGTTTCTATCTATCAAATCAACTCACATAGCTTTGGTTGGCTAGGGACTATAGTAGACACTTGCCAAAGGTGGATGCACACACAAAGTGATGCCTGGATAATGTGCAAATTTGGCACACATTGCAACTAATTGGCCAATAGGATCATGTGTGCATTTTCACTAAATTATGAATTACAGCAAAAAAAATTTCTTGCCACTTGTTCAATGTAAATCATCATGATAATATTTTTGGCTTTGCCCCATGGTGCAGTGTTGAAAAGGCTGTCAGAGTTTCCAGCTCAATATAAAGAAAAGATCCACCAGGTTCAATACAACTTTCAAAAAGTGCCCTTGAAAGTTGTTAATGGTCATAGCAATGCTGTGTCATACAGAAAATTGAAGCCTTTGAAATTCAAGTGACAAATCAGTTGGCTTTCCAGAGATATTCTGGAAATTAAAATATTCATATTCTATAAATGTTCCCAATATGGTCATGACATCTAGAATGTTGCAGCATATTTTTGAAAGTGAATTTTTTTACCAATGCAAAGTTGTCATTTTAGGGAGATATAGCTGCTATTTCTATCAGGTTGAAATAGCAAATAACATATGATTTTGAGGGTGTTCATAGATGATTTTCTAAGTATAATATAGACACACATATAAATATGCAACAAGCTTCTGCAGTTTCAGTCAACCAAATTTTATTCACAAGGCAATAGTCAACACAAAATTAGAGCAGAAGAGAATTGCTTAAGGTACCAAGCAGTAGGACTGGATCTGGAACCATGTAGTTGCAAAGTGTACTTAACCACACAGTCACATCTGCTTTGTTTCATAATTATGCTTGCCAATAATTAAAACTTTTGAGTATCACACTTATTAATATTGCCAAAATTGAAGCACAAGAAGTGAATAATAAATTTGCAACATATAATATTTAGGGAAGGAATTTTTTAAGAGAGAACACTAAATATCTGAAAACCAAATCACATAAAATATATGAATTTCCCTTTCTTCCATTTTAATGTCTCTAAACAAACTGAACACTTAATTAGCTTCCCTCTATTCTCTAACAAATAGAGATCCAACTGGAATAAATAAAATTACTCCATAAATATGATAGTTACCTTGATTCTCCACTTACTGCAACAACATGAGGCTTTTTCGAAGATATAAATTTCTTTAATTTTGCAACATCTCTTTCCTAAAATTAAAGAAGATATGAAATCAGTATGAAAATAATTTGAAAAAAAAAAGTTACTTTGAAAAGACCAGTGAAAGATGGAATACTTTACCTTTAATTCTTTGTCTCTTTGACGCCATGCATTGCGCCGTTTTGTTAAATCTTGAAGTCTGAGAAAATCAGTAACCTGACCATTGCCATCAATTATCACAGCAAAGGATGGTATATCCCTTAAAGAAAGAAAGAAAATGATTGAAATTTTATAAACTAATTTACATTTTACAAATAAAAAGATAAGATTCAAAAATATTTCAATACATTACATAAATTTTTATGCAAATATATTTTTAAGATATAGAACTTTTGAAAAAAAAAAAAAAAAGAAGCTTGTTTAGTTCAACACAAGTTAAAGCAGTTAAAATAAAATTTAAGTCTTTTTAAAAACATATCGAGTAGAAATAAAATCTTACCAGGAGGTACTGTAGGCAACACCCATAACTTTCAGTCCATTACTGTTATCATCATAATCATAATCATCTTCAAGTTGTTGATCAGCTTGGTATGGAGCAACTTTTAAATAGTTGTGCAATTTACGACAGCATGCCTATAAATTAAAAACGGTTATTGAAAATAAAAATGCAAATTTTGTAAATAAAATTTTTAAATAATGCATTTAAAAAAAAATTAATAGATATAATCAAATTAGAAACTTTGCCATTTTCAATATATTTATGGTTGTAATTTGCTTCTGAACAGAAATTATATATTCTAAAATGTAAAAAGATCAGCAGCTTTTACTATTATAAAACAAGAATCATTTACCGAGAAAAAAAAAAAAGATTGATACAGGAGCAGTCTAAATAATGCAGATTGACTGTAATTTCAATGTTTTTTAATAGTAACAGCAGCCGAGAAAGTTGGTAGCTTAAATATTGGTATAAATATTATAGAAAATGGGAAGAGTCAAAACTCGGGAAAGATGTATATATTAGGGTCATTGAAATAAATGTAGAATTGAGTCATAGAGATAGGAAGTACTAGGATTGAAGGATTTTGTGACAAACTGGCAGAGAAATAACGACCAAATATATAAAACGAATAGAACAATTGTCTGTAAGAGACATGAACAACCAAGGAATACCTACTCTCAAAACAAAGTCTTTTCCTTCTTTCAGTAATTTTGCACGAATTTCCTTTTCCATTTGGGGATATAAAATTTTATTGAGAGCTCTTTCTAATGCTTGACTTCTTTGGTTATTCCATTGCTGTACAAGTTTACTAAATTCATCCTAGAAAAATAAGAGCAAATTAAAACCTACATGAAAAGAGTTAAAGAGAAGGAAATGAAGGTGAGAAAAAGAGGGTGAATAATCAAGGTGGACTACTTTTTAATTAAAAAAAATAATAAATAAATAAATCACTCAAATGATTAAGCAGTGTTGACATAAAATATTTAACTTACTCTGTAATAAAGTTGTTGAATTTCTTTGAAATATGTTTGTGTATTTCCAGAGAAATTATCCATACTGAATTCAATGACCAACAGACCATCTTCTTCTGCCTACAAATATAATTCAGGCAATTACTAAAGATGAAAAAAACATTTATATACAAAAAGACATAATAGCAAAATAAGTTAATAACTAATGCTTCTTACCTGAGAAAGTTTTACAAATGCATCATCTTTCAGGTCTATAACTGGCTTATTCCGCAAATATTTGCAACTATAACATGGATGGCTCTCATCAATTTCCTGAAAAGAATATTTTATATATAGTTATGCATGTGTGTGAGTGCAGTATAAAATAATTTAGTTAAAGCTGTCCTCATAAAGTTTTCTTAGAGTAGTGCTTAGACAAAATCCCTTGCAATATTAATCAATACATTCCTTTATATGTATTAATAAAAATAAGTGAAAAATAAAATGCATTTTTAGTTACCTTAAATAAAAAGTTATATATTCCAACAGTAATATAATGAAAATACAGTTTCCATTGAGTAATAAAAGTTAAGCCGTTTCTTAATACTTGGAACCCTAAAACTATTTATGCAATGATGCTTTACCCCACAAAACACATGCTTTCCATCAAAGTTGACATCTTAAATGAAGTTGCAAAGAAATAAGGGTTATAAATTTCATAAGGTTTTTTATTACTTCTAAAATTCTGGTTATAGTCTATTAACAAAAATGAGTAACTTTCACAGAGAGAAAGATTTCTCTGTCAAAGCTGCAGCAAATTGTGCCTGGAAGTACAGCCATTAATAAAATAAATACCTGGAACCTTCAGTATTAGATTACTTATAATTTATTCCTATTCACAACTGTATGACCTCATTTCTTGTACACAGAAATTAGTTTATTATATGTAATACATATCAGTTTACTTACTTTCATTCCCTTTTTCGTTGGTCTTACTTTTATTTTAGCTCTCTCAAAGTAAGCTGATCGAATACACTGTCGCACTAATGGGTCATGTGCAATTTGCATTGCCACTATATGACGAGCACCCATTAAAACATCTTCTTCAGTTGGAAATTGACTAAAAAAATATATAATCCAATTATATATATATATATATAACAATTTAATAATATATCTAATATATATATATAATTAATAATAATATATTTAAAATTTTAAATATATAACACATAGAAAGATTTTGAAATGCAGAAGAAAAAGTAACTGTAATTGCTTTTATGATAAAATGACAATGAAACTCTTTTGGTCTATTTAAAAAACATGAATATTAAAAGTAATTGGGAAATTACAAAGGAATGACCAAACTCTTCCTGATGTTAAAAGTTTTTATAATTCACAATAGTATTACCAAAAATAAATCCATGACATGGAAAGCCAAAAAATAATTTACTAAATTAAGTATTTCTAATAACATCAATTTAATTGACCATACCCACTTATTAAGTCTTTAGCAAGCTCAGAAGGTTCACCAGGATATTGATCAACTTCATGACGCTGATAGTTATCACGTAAATTTTCCCCAAATTGTTCAGGAGTCAGTCCAAACTTCTGTGCAATATCATCTATTGATATAGGTTTGGAATTTAATTAGTCAATTATGGTAAATAACTATGAGAAACAGATTAAAAAAAAAAACAATTTCTGATGGCACTAAACCAAAAGTGTTTTAAGACAATAATAATCCATTTAAATTTAGTAAAGATCTTACTTTTGACAACCAATCAATTAGAATGAAAAGGAGAATATTGCTACAGCATGCAGAAACAAGTACAAGACTAGATGTAAAATTACTTCAATGCAAGTGGATTACAAAGCTATTTAGCTATTTTATTGTTATCAGTTCTAAGTTAATGAATCTAACTGCAACAAAGAAATCATCTTTTTTTTAAGCCTTTTCAAATATTGATATTGTTTACCTAGTTTTGCTTGTAGACAAAGGTCATATCCAGTTTTACGAGTGGCCTGCTTGATCGTATCAGTAGCTTCTTGAGCATTTTCATCAGAGTTTGATTCTTCTTGCTTCTTTTTCTTCTCCATATTCCGCATCTTTGGTATATCAGATCCATAATGGAGGAGGAAATGTTGATAGCAGTCTCGAAGTTCTTCTAAAGTTTGAACTTTTTTTACTCTATAAAACAATAATCAAATATATATATATATATATATATATATATATATATATATATACATACATACATACACACACATCATTATGAGATATGTGAATAATATACTGATCTTTATTCTTTATGTGAAGGTTCTAAGACAATATTTGAAATATTTGAAAGTATGGATGACTGCACAGGTTTCAGCACTAGACACCTCAATGACACTAGATATGTCTGTACTTATTCAACTTACAGCTCAAAATCACAGTAAAAGGTGACATAAATACTCTGCTTAGTTACAAAAAGATGATTGAAATTAATGGATACCCAGTATTCATTACTAGTTACCGTTAGAACTCCAAACCCAGGAAATAGAAAAACTTTGCCAGCATTTCTTCTCTGAAGTTACCACACTTCAGCAAAAGTACCACTATTAATGTCTGCAACACCATCTGAAGGAAAGAGCAAGAAGTACAGCTGGCACACTCAAGATATTCCCAAAGGAAGTGCCTATCTAAGAAATAGCCCCCCAGCAAGAGAAACACATGTACACTAGCCAACTACCTTATCTGCAAAAAGGACACAAGCGTGTGAATTTACATCATGTAACAGTCCAGTATAGCAAATGCAGTGAGTATTACACAGGCAGAATGATTCAACCACTACGCATAAATCAAGAGACAACTTCACACATATGCATCCTCATTCAAGAAAAGACTTTGTTAAATAAAGGGACATGAACAAAAAAATCTTAGTTACCACTAAAATCACAGACCAAGCACTAGTAATTTGTGAATTAAAATGATAAAAAAAAACAAAAAAACAAACCAACATAAAATCATCTACAACTAGCTTGAATTGAATAAGGTGCAATAGCTAGTATATTACAGACACCATATATGAAAAATGTGTGTAGTGGTTAGTAATCTATCATGGCGAATATGTGTGTATATATATATATATATATATATATATATATATATACACACACACACACATATATATATATACACACACACATACATATATATATACACACACACACACACACACATATATATATATTAGGAGAGAGAATAGTGATGTTGTAGGAGAGAAATGTGTTCGCATGGATGATGGTACGCTTGCACTAAATGAGGATGCAAAGAAAGAGGTCTGGAGATGCCA
>NC_068981.1:58435377-58442706 GCF_001194135.2 Octopus bimaculoides | reverse complement strand
ACGTAAAAGCACCCACTACACTCTCTGAGTGGTTGGCGTTAGGAAGGGCATCCAGCTGTAGAAACTCTGCCAAATTAGACTGGAGCCTGGTGTTGCCATCCGGTTTCACCAGTCCTCAGTCAAATCGTCCAACCCATGCTAGCATGGAAAGCGGACGTTAAACGATGATGATGATACACACACACATGCACAATATATATATATACATACATACAGGGGTTGGACAAAATAATGGAAACACCTTAAAATTTCAAACAAATTTATTTTAATATGGGGTAGGACCACCTTTGGCAGTAATTTCAGCTTGAACTCTACAGGGTATGAATTCGTACAAAGTTTGAATTGTTTCCAAGGGAATTTTTGTCCATTCTTAAACTAAAACAGTTTCCAGTTCTTGTAGTGATGATGGTGGAGGATATCAAATCCTTACTTGTTTTTTTAAAATGCACCATAAATGTTCAATAATATTGAGATCTGGGGACTGTGGTGGCTAAATAAGATGTTCAACTTCACTAAAATGTTCCATGTGCCATTCAGTAACAACTTTAGCTGTGTGAATTGGTGCATCATCATCCTGAAAGATTGCGTTTCACTCTGGAAACAGTTACACAACCATAGGATGAATTTGATCAGATAAAATGTTTAAATAGTCTTGACTATTAATTCTGCCATGAAGGGAAACCATTGGGCTGGTGGATTTCCTAGATATAGCCCCCCAGATCATCACAAATCCTCCTCCATGTTTAACAGTTGGAAGAAGGCAGTCTAGGTCAAATGCTTCTTTTGTCTATCTTGACACGTCTACTTGGCTGGTGGTCAGAAATAAGTTAAAGGATGACTCGTCTAAGAAAATAACATTCTTCCACTGCTCTAGGGACCAATTCTGTAGGTTTTTACTCCACTCTAAATGCTTTGCAACATTTGTTTTTGAAATTAGTGGTTTTCTGATTGCAGCCCTCCCATGAAATCTGGCTTTGTGCAGCTCCCGGCAAACAGTTTTTGTGGAAACTGGGTCCTCGAGGTGGTCATTAAGCTCTGCAGTAATTTTGGGAGCTGTACTTTTGTAATTCTAACAATTCATGTTAGAGTCCAACAGTCCCTTTCTGAAAGTTTTGGTTTTTTTTCCAGAGTTTTGTTTTGATGAAGAGGTTTATCCCTCTTTCTCAAAGGCTGTCATTACTATCGAGACAGCACTTCTTTATATACCAAACATTTTGGTTGTTTTTGTTACACTAGCGCCTGCCATATGAGCACCAACAATGACCTCTTTGAAAGTCTGATAGATCTGTCTTTTTAATGAATTTTAATTAACCCTTTTCTGATGATATCTGAAAAGAAACAGCAATTTTAGCAAAACATATCAACCAACATCATCATCATCATCATCATCGTTTAACGTCCGCTTTCCATGCTAGCATGGGTTGGACGATTTGACTGAGGACTGGTGAAACCGGATGGCAACACCAGGCTCCAATCTGATTTGGCAGAGTTTCTACAGCTGGATGCCCTTCCTAATGCCAACCACTCAGAGAGTGTAGTGGGTGCTTTTACGTGTCACCCGCACGAAGGCCAGTCAGGCGGTACCGGCAACGGTCACGCTCAAAATGGTGTATTTTATGTGTCACCCGCACAAGAGCCAGTCCAGGGGCACTGGCAACGATCTCGCTCGAAAATCCTACGAAGGCCAGTCAGGCGGTACTGGCAACGGCCATGCTCAAAATGGTGTATTTTTATTGTTTGATTTGTATATGTGTGATTTGATTTTATAAATATTTTCAAATTTACTTTGTTTTTATTTTTCGCTATGTGTAATTTTAATTTACCTGTAAGATGAGTGACAAATTTTGATCAATTTCTTTTGTAAATCATTATTGTATATTTCTGTGTATCTATGTATGTGGGAGAGCTTGCTTATTTAATCTAGTTGATGGTGTGTGTGTGTATTTTGTTTTCTAGTTTCCTTCAGACAAATTTCAGTCTTTCGTTTTACTTATACCTTTATGGTACACCTGTCTTTTGTGTGTTTAAATTCACCTGATGAATCCAGTAATGTGCACAACTCTTCTATAGTAAAATTTTGTATACCCAATTGAATATTAGCTAATAACCCATTTTCTATAGCGATGTTTGAACAAAAATTTTAATAATTTTATATTTTGTTGAATTTACCTGTAATTAGAGTCACTTTGTGACCAAAATTATGGCATAGAATTGGTTGAGAACCTTTCGTTAAATTATCTTCCAAAAATCACATTAATATGTTGATAAATAAAAACGTTAGAGTTGTTTAATGAAACCAGACTAAATTTATGAATATGTTAGAAATTAATTGAAACACATAAAGGGTGTATTTTGGCTAGAAATATGGTAACGAAAGGGTTAAGTAAGGCATGTGTAAAATTTGGTGAAATTCGGTTGAAAATTGTAGAAGTGGTTCATACAACACACAGACAGACAACTTGCCTTTTAAGATATAAGATAGATATATATATCATCATCATTTAACGTCCACTTTCCATGCTAGCATGGGTTAGACGGTTTGACTGGAACTGGCATGGTTTCTATGGCTGGATACCCTTCCTAATGCCAACCATTCTGAGCGTAATGAGTGCTTTTTACATGCCACTGGCATACGTGCCATTTACTTGACACTGGCAACAATCACAACTACGATTTCACTTGGTTTGATGAGTGTTCTCAAGCACAGCATATTGCAAATGTTCTCAGTCACTTGCCATCGCCTCTGTGAGGTCCAACATTCAAAGATCCCACTACTGTCAAGGCCACAATTACGATTTCAAAAGTGCCATGACACTGGTAATGGCTACAACTATGGTTTTTATGATTTCACTTGGCTTGACAAGTCTTCTCAAGCACAGCATAACACCAAAGGTCTAGGTCACTTGTCATCACTTCCGTTAGGCCCAACATTTGAAGATTGTGCTTCACCACCTCATCCCATGCCTTCTCTACAGGTTCCCTTCACAGTTAGAGTTTGGCACTTTATGTATATCCTTGAATGCAGAACCTCAGTGTGGCTACAGTCCAATAAGTGAAGCCAGTAAAAAATTAAGATATACACACACATGTATATCTGACATATAGTTTGCTAGTTGATCTTTTACACACATCAAAATGACTTAGCACATAGCTAGGACTTGCAGTATTGAAGCAACAACAGATCCACTGTCAGGATGTGATTAAAGAAATTTTGATTGGTCTCACATAGTTTGGTAGTGCATAGATACTTGTATTTTGTTGATAAAGTATGGATTAATGTCAAAGTGAGCAAAAAGATTTTCAAAAATATCAGGTAACATGAAGTTGCACTTGAATTTTCCAGATGTTAGAAGCTATATAATATGCACAAAATGTTAGTTTTTAAGTGATATTAAAAATGAAGACAAACAGTATGTATCAAAAGTACTTTACCTTGCAACATCATCACTTGTAAGTGGTCGAGTTTCTAAAACTTTATCAGGATCTGAATTCTCTTCAAATTGAAAGTTCTGCATTTTCTCAAAGAGCCGAACAAGATTTTGTTTTCTTTGTCTTAATTGACTCCACTTAAATATGATGCAAAGAATAAAAAACCATGTTTTTCATTGTGAACAAAATCTGAGCTTTTTGGGTTTTTTTTAATACTCCTTAAATATGCAAATATTTCTAAATTACAGGATTCTAACTTTAGGCAGCAATTGAAAACATACAATTTAAGAATGGTAAAGCCAACGCAAATGATGAAAACCATACATAAAAACCATCAAGGAGAACAAATATAGATGGGCTGGCCACATCACACAACTGAAGGACAAGAGATGGACAAGATCAAGAGGCCAACCAAAAACAAGATGGTGAGATGATCTCACTTGCTACATGGCAATGACTGGCCAGAGATAGAAGGAGTCCATCCATAAAATGTTAATTACTTAAAACACAGTAGTAGATGTCTGTGCATGCTTTGTTTTGTAGAGGGTCAACAACTTCTCAAGTCTGAAGTACATCCTGACCTTAAAGAAGAATCCTAAAGTTTGTAAACTGGTTTTAACAGTTTTACATATGTATTAAATATTGCCATGAAAGTTCATCTGAAATTGTGAGGCTTTACATTTATAGCAACTTTAAAGGTTTTCGTTACATGCTGTTCTCTTTTGTACATTAAACAATGCTGTGATAAAGCCCCTTTCTCAAAATCCATCTTACATTCACACAATACAATTAATAAATTATGCTAAGTCTATTCTCTAGTCCTTGCAAGGTTTTTTTTACCCTCACTGATGGTACTTAACTATTTTCCAATATCACAACTGTTATGTGCATCATATGAACTAGTGATCAGTAACAAGGTTGAATTAATACAAGTACACACCACCATTCATCATTATTTAATGTCCGTTTCCCATGTTGGCAAGGCCAGGAGCCATACCAGGTTCCAGAGTTTGTTTTCGCATGGTTTCTACAGCTGGATGCCCTTCCTAATGCCAACTTCTTTACAGAATGCACTGGGTGCTTTTTACGTAGCACATCACCAGTATGTTCTACATTGCGCCAGCACCAGTGCTTTTTATGTGGCACCAGTACCAATGCCTTTTACACATACATAAACTACTCCCAACCAACAATATAAGCCTTATCTTCAGTTTACAGCCTTACTAGAATGCTTAATTGGGATTAATAAAGCAAATATAAGGCCCTTTGAAGACACACATATACCCAAATACACAATATAACTTACTTTTTCATCATATTCCCAGACACGCCACAAATCATTTATATTCAAGTCAGGTTCTACATATTCTTTGCGATAAAATGCAATAAATGGAACCTGAAAAATTTTGTAGAAAGAGAAAAAAAAAGGCTTTAATAACATTGTTTTGAAATACAGATCAATAAATCTTTGACATTTCTACAATGCATATTACACAAGAGGCTACTCAACCAAGAAATATACTACATTGAAAAATATCTATTTCTGGGGAAAAAAAAAATGTAATTAAACTGTGGAACTACACACTCCTAATCCACCTTTTCAGTAAGAGAAACATTTCATATTTCAAGAATTGCAGAACACCATATCTGTTTTCAACTAACATTCATTCTAAACTGAACATATTTATATGTTCTGTTTAGAGGAATGAGCACAGAGCTTTAGCTGTGACACAGGTGATGAACAGCCTGTGAGGAATCATTTTATTCAAGTCTATATGTTGAATGAGCCACTCGTAATTTAAGTGATATTTCAAATGTTGGCTGGAAGTATATTAGTACCTCTAACAAATGATATGGTTTTATTGCTTGCCTTTATATTTTCCACAATTATTTGGATTAAATAGTTATGCCTAGCCAGAACTTGTACTGTTCAAAATGAAAACATATAATATTGATTACAAAGAAAACTCTTTTCCCCATGGCAAAGCAATCAAATAAGTCATTAAGCCAATCCCTCACCATGATGACAATCTGGGCGAACAATTCACTGTGTTTAAAAGGCATAAATGAAAATTATGAGTGAAGAGTATATCAGATTATTTTTGTTCTACCAAAAATATCTTATGACCATTTAAAATATTTTTATTTTTAATTATTCAAAAGCCAGTATGAATTATATAAATGAAATATTCATACTTACTTCATGAAGATGATTCCTCATGAAATTTAATGCATCTCTAATTTTATTAACTGCAGATGCACTTTTTGGTTGGTAATAAGAATTATGTCCTTCTCCATGGTCACTCAGTTTGGAAATTAGTTTAGTTGTAAATGCCTGTTTATAAATCCATTCTGCTTCTTCATCTAATTCTCCTTCTTCAGTTTGAGTAACACGAATTTGACGAAGCTGAGTAAAAAAGTTGAAAGTTGAAAAAGTAAAATTGAAAATATTGATAATGTTTGTTTGTTTGAACATTCATTTTACCATGCTTCCTTGGGTTAGATGACTATTCTATTGACACATTGTTTTACAGCCAGACGACCTCCCTGTTTTTTAAGTAAGGACTATCTTATTCCGCAAAGTTGCAAAGCTAGCAGATACATTGGCAAGAGAAGATAACATCAGAACCCATATGTCACAACTTTTGTAGACGTGAGATGTAAAGCTACATGCATGCACACACACACTCGACAGTCTTTTTCAGCTTGTCTTTCAAATCTACTTAATTGGCCTAGGGCTATAGAAGACACTTGCCCAAAGTAGTGCACTGGGACTGAGCTTGAAACCATGTGGCTGGGAAATAAACTTTTTAACTGCACAGCTATGCCTTTGCCTTTGTTTTATAGGTAAGAAATCAGTCTTGTATAACTGGGGTATACTTTAAGTGAATCAATACTACTACATGGTTCATATTTATTTTACTAAACCCATGAGAATAAAGGTTAACTCAAACTTGGAAGGATTGAAATCAGAAGATAGGACAAAACAAAGTTTTGTAAAAGCATTTTGTTTAGCACCTTACTGCTTCTCCCACACTCTCACATAAATAACAAAGTAATAAAATTTCTATTTACCTGGAATCTTTCAGGAACGTCTACAGTTCTAATTTCATTATCAAGATCAGTAAAATGACCCCTCTCTAATTCACTTGGTTCATAAATCTGAAAGAAAATTCAAGAGATTCTCTTTAGCACAAAAAAAAAGACCCACATGACCCATAAAATTCTATCAAAAATCTTTCAAAGTTTATACTATTATAAAATCAAAATTTTCCCATAAATTGTTGAGAAACTGTTACCTCATAAATACTTTTCTTTGATGTCCGTTTTCGTCCAGCTTTTTTGGTTTTCAGAGCAGCTTCACCTTCTTCCAGGTCTTCTTCATACTGTACAATTTGAAAAAAAAACAGTTAGATGCATTGCAAGCCAAAATGGTGTATTCTTCTTTTAATGAAGATAGTTTTTAACTGGAGATTGAAGGCATAGTACATAGTATTCTATACATTTGCAAAACATCTTGCCCCAAATATAAGCCAAAATATTTTATGGTATTATTTTAGCCTTTTTAAAAAAAAAAATTCTATTAAAAGTACTGTCAAGAAACATACTTCAGCCATCTCTAAAAAGTTTGCATATTTGGATCTTGCACCACAATTACATGCATGAAACTTTCCATAAGCTATATTTCAAACACTACCATCTAAAACTAAAAAGATATTTCAAAGTTACTCTTTTACTTGTTTCAGTCATTTGACTGTGGCCATGCTGGAGCACCGCCTTTAGTTGAGCAAATAGACCCCAGGACTTATTCTTTTTAAGCCTAGTACTTATTCTATCGATCTCTTTTGCCAAACCGCTAAGTTACGGGGACATAAACACACCAGCATCGGTTGTCAAGCG
>NC_068981.1:58410761-58435367 GCF_001194135.2 Octopus bimaculoides | reverse complement strand
ATATATATATACAAGTTTCTTTCAGTTTCTGTCTACCAAATCCACTCACAAGGCTTTGGTTGGCCCGAGGCTATAGTAGAAGACACTTGCCCAAGGTGCCACGCAATGGGACTGAACCCGGCACCAATTGGTTCGTAAGCAAGCTACTTACCACATGGCCACTCCTACACTATCCACACAGCCACTCCTACACTTTGTGCAAATTTTGGAATAATTTCTAATTTTATTCAAGAATAGCTGAAGATATTTCAAAGTGAAAGGTCTAATCTTTTTATTTGAATATCCTGTTTAATTTTATGCAACAAAAATTTGACAACTGAATGAAAATTCTAAAAAAATATGCCAACAAAATTTCTCTTTGTTGGAAAGTGCACTAACTTTGCAGACGACCCATAAAGTTATTTTGAGAAAGCATACCTCATCTTCATAGTCTTCTTCATCTTCTTCTTCATCATATTTATCTAAATCAGCAAAGTCAAAATCAACACCAAAAATATCTTGTGCAATTTGCAAAGATCTGAAAAAGAATTTAAAAATTTATAATAAATTTGGAAGCGGAAAATGGTTTCGATTACTAAAAAGCATTTATTTGGCTAACATTATTAATCAATTGGTGTAAAATTTGCACAATTTTTTTTACAAGATACCCAGGTAATAATTTATTAAATCTCTGGATTCAATCCCTCTGAGTGGTACATTAAGTGTTTATTGTAGTGTCAGGTTGACTAATGCTTCCTAAGTGCAATTTGATAAATGAAAACTACAGAAAAAAGTCGTGTTTGCGTGTGCTCGTATGCCTGCATGTTAGTTCACTGTATGTCGAGTTGCGTCCCTTCATGTCTAAAAACTTAGCGATTCACTGTATTAAGCACCAGGATTGATGCGATCAACTAAAACCTGTGCTCCAGCCCAGCCACAGCAAAAAAATTCAGAGAATACTAAATGGTTTTGTTTTCTTTAAATCCTTTTACATTAAAATTTTACTGATAACTAGAAAATATATATCTAAAAGACTTACTTGTCTGTGTGTATAACAGGCTTTTTCTTCTTTCCTTTACTAATTGGCTGGCCTTCATCATCAACAATAAAATCATCAATATCTTTAAAAGAAAAAACAATTAGCTTATTACAAAATGCTTTTTCTTTATAAAGATTATATTTTAATGGCATTAGATTCAAACAAATATTCATATGTAATTATAAACATACATTTCTTATGTTCTTTGTAATAATAACCTAATTATATGTTGAAGCATTGCTTAAAAAAATTAATAAGGTTACACCATTTACACATTCCATATAATTTGAGCTTGAGATTCTCTTCAATGATTAAAAAATTACTGAACTTGATAAAGGATTTTAATATTTCAAAATAAAACTTCTGCAAAGTGCATCATGAATTTTCGATGGTTGAACTGACACTGTCAACAGAAAATATAGACCTATTAGGAAGACAGATCTACAGGAAATTAAATCCTGGTTCACTGAGGATTCCATTGCAATTTTTGCAATGTTAAGTTATATAGCAAGCACTGTGCCCATTGACGAATGTTTTATCTATATTACTGTAGTGACATGCTTAGAAATTGGGTTCATGAGGCATGTGAGTAGAAGCAATACACTACTTGAAATTCAACATCCAAGGATCCAGAAAGTAACTAGAACTGATAAATGGTACAGATTGTTACTTTCAGTCCAAATGCATAATGGTATACATTAATTGATGGCTGGCAGTCAGCCATTTACAATAAATACAAATGTTTGTACCATGTACACACTAGTTTCTTAGCTAAAAACTTTTTAAAACGTCATTCCTCTGCTAAAATGTTTTGAAGAGACATTAAAAAATTGATGAAAATTTTTTTAAGAATTCAAAACAAAAAATAATAAAATTTGATGATATAAATAATCAGAAATTTCAGTTGACAGCTGGACAAAAGCCATTTTTAAATTCTGATCTTTATCAGAAAGTGAAACATGAAAGTGACCTTATATCTTAAAATTAATATAAATTCAAGTTAAAAGTCAGCTTAAAAACAAAAAAATACCTGATTCTTCTTCATCTGAACCTTCAATATCAAGTGCAAGGTCATCTTTCTTTGGCTCTTCTTCTCGTTCGCTAGCAGGCACTGCACTATCTTCTGCAGCATCCTCCTCTTCCTCTTCATCATCATCAAATAATGTGTTTGCAATTTCTCGCATTTGAGCATCAGTTTTGCTTTCTTCATCTTCACGGTCACTATCATCATCATCTGATGCAACTCGAATACGCTTACGTTTTTGCTGCAACACCAAAAATTACTATTAGTAAATTCTCATTTTTGTCCATTATAAAAGTTCAACATAAGTCTACAATTTCAAAATCAGACATCATTCAAAGATGTATTTGGATTTGCTAGATAATATTTAAAGAAAAACAATAATTGTTGCCAAAGAAAAGTGGGAGGTAATCAGTTTTAAGACTTCTTGGAAACATAGTTCAAGACAAAGTATAAGGAATTCAATCCTAACATATGCATAGGATTCACAGTGACTGGCAGTCAAAAGATCACTGATAAAAAGAGGATTGCTGTTATATGTCAATGGAAACCTCAATTTATGAATGTGAAAATGCTTGCAGGATAACTGAATGTCTGATTAACTTTTGTCAAAAATATTTGAGCCTATCATCATCGTCTAACGTCCGTTTTCCATGCTGGCATGGCTCCAATCTGATCTGGCAATGTTTCTACAGCTGGATGCCCTTAACGCCAACCACTCCAAGAGTGTAGTGGGTGCACTTTATGTGCCACCGGCACAGGAGCCAGTTAGGGGGCACTGGCATCGATCACATTCGAATAGTGCTTTTGATGTGCCACCAGCACGGGAGCCAGTCAGGGGGTACTGGCACTGGCTATGTTCAGTTGGTGTTTTTTATGTGCCACTGGCACCGGAGCCAGTCACACGACACTTGCCACAGAGGTAGGAGCTCCCTGAACTTTGCCCAGGCTATTTGTATTCTAGCTGCTACACTCTCAGAGCAACCACCCCCACTACAGACTTGGTCGCCTAGGTAGTGGAAGATATTAACTCCTTCTTGTTTCTTCCCCTGGCATGTGATGGAATCTGTTTTGTGTACATCTTCAGTGTTTATTGCCCCTGTGCATCTGCCACACACAAAAACTATTTTCTCGTTTAACCTTCCTTTGATATTGCTGCACCTTTTATGTGTCCATAGCTTACACCATGTACATTGTATAGAGTTTCTCCTCATGCCTTTTCTACAGATCAAGCAGGGGTTTGTGATTTGTCAGCCTTCCTACTTACTAAGGCTTTGGTTTTTGCTAGGTTGACTCTAAGGCCCTTCGATTCTAGACCTTGCTTCCACACCCTAAACTTCGTCTCTAGTTCTGGCAGTGATTTGACTATTAAGGCAAGGTCATCAGCATAGACGAACTCCTAGGGGCAGCCAATCTTGAATTCCTGTTATTGCCTGGAAGACAAAATGAATAAGAGGGGACTGATCCTTGGTGAACCCCTATTTCTACTCGGAATTCCTCACTATACTCATTGCCAACTCTCACTTTACTGACAGCCCTGTACAGCTCGTACCAATGACTTGTCTATCTCCAGTTTCCATATTGACCACCAGATAAGGGAAGGGGGAACCCTATCAAACGCTATCTCCAAATCAACCAAAGCCAAGTACAGAGTTTTATATTTGGCTAGATATTTCTCCTGCAGTTGCCTTACCAGAAATATAGCATCAGTAGTGCTTCTGTCTGGCACAAAACCAAACTGCATCTCATCTAGGCTAACTCTCTCCCTAATTAGTTGGGCTATGACCCTCTCTGTAACTTTCATCACATGATCCAATAATTTGATAATCCTATAGTTATTTCTATCTAAAGCATCACCTTTATCCTTGTAGCAGCTGACTATGGTGCTGCTGTACCAGTCATTGGGTATGACTCCTCCATGAACTACCTGATTTACGATGCGGGTGACAAGACCACAACCCACACCACCTGATATTTTAAGCATCTCAGCAGTGATTCCTGATGGGCCAGGTGCTTTCCCTGTCCTCATATCCTTAATTGCTTTATCTACCAGGTAGATGGTCCCTCAATTGGGTCAACCTTTGGCAGACTCTCTTCCTCCCATTCATTCTCCACATTCAGCAGTCTTAATGGCATCTCCAAACCTCTTTCTTTGTAGAATCATTAAACGCAAGGGCACCATTATCCATGCAGACACATTTCTCTATGACATCACGTTTTTCTCTCATCACACTGTTTTGCAATCTGAAATACTTCAGTTCTTTGGTCTTCACATCACTGAACATTGGCAAACTTCTTTTCTGCTACTCCCTTGGTTATATATATCTGTCTCCTACCTTCCCTTTTGGCTATCTGATCAAAATACTGGGATGATTGGCAAAATGCAGTTCATGAAGAAATTCACCTACCTCAGTAAAACTAAGATTCTGAAAGCACTATGTGTAAAGATATGCACAACTGTAATTTTCATCATCTCCCTAACTGCACTATTCTGCTATAGAAATTAAATGTGAACAGAACTGCATACTTCATCAGCTTTTCCCTGATACCACATCTCTTAATGCAACAAACCATTTCACTTGTTATCTATCTTTCATTCTTACATTGATCACCAATCCTAACCTAGCACATTATCTCTCTTCCATCACCATGTCCCCTCAGGTATTTCTTAGTTACGAATTTAATATGAAAGAGTGGACATGAATCTATCATCTAAAACTTCGTCAAACAATTAAACATTTTAATAATTTTAATTCATTTCTGTTTATATATAATCTCTTTAAATTAAAAGGTCAGGTGAGATGCTTTGTGACATCTCTTCCAGCATGCCTGTGATGACACAGATGGCAAGCTGTATTGGTTCAAGTTGGCAACCCTTCCCATAAATAAAAATCAGTGTGTGGGATGGGAGGACCTGAATAGATGGACAACTACTAGTCTTCCTCAAAAAAATTCTCACCCAAGCCTGCATGTACATGTGCAAAAGCATGGTCAAAACTGACTATGAAGTTCCTACATAGAACTGTCTAAAAGGAAATAACAGATTTATTTCATAAAGATTGTTACAAAAATAGTATCTAGCAACAAAACACAATGTGTGAATGGCTAAATGGTCCAACAGACACATCCTTAATATAATTCCCATTTTCACTCTCAAGACATTGTATCTGGCAAATAGTTTTTTGAACTTCAGGAACAGTCTATGTGAGATGTTTACACAGTTTTATTCACAAAGCTTGTTAACCTAAGGTTAGGGAAAAGACAACTGCCCAGAGAATGGAACCTCATAATTGCGAAGCAAACTTCTTAATTGTCTGTCCATACCTGTATATGGCCATATACGCAAGTATATAAAAAACTTACCTTTCTTGAAACTTTAATACCCAAATTCTCTTCAATAAGATCGTAATCATCTTCTTCAAGTTGATCGTCATCTTCTATATCTGAGTCATGTTTCCGTTTGCCAGTTACACTATCGTTATCATCACTCTCTTCTTCTTCAACATCGTCATTAATCAAATCTTTCATTTCTTCAGCTAACTTTTCTTCATCTACAAGAAAGACAAAAAATATTTTAAACACAGTCTTTAAATTAAGAATCTGGAATATTAAATACATAATATTTAGGTGCCTTTGATGAATTTAACAGCTCAATTCTGCTTCTAATAGCATAGTCCACAGTACTTTTCCAATAATCTTTCATTTATAGCAATTATAATTCCAAATGGATAATTACTGCTACTAACACAACTTTTAATAAGATACCTTTCCAAGCAAAATAAGCAGATTAAATATCTTGCAGTATTATATTCTTTAAGTTTTGAGGTCAAATCCTGGCAAGGACTACTTTACTTACATCTTTTAGATGAACTGTTATGAACCATTTACAAAGAGGAAATATGCTTTAGAATATTACTCATTTACTTATTTCAGTCGAAAAAATAAACCCCAGGACTTATTTTTTAGGCCTAGTACTTATTCTATCGGTTTCTTTTGCTGAACCGCTACGTTACGGGGACGTAACCACACCAACACCGGTTCTCAAGTGGTGATGTGGGACAGATACAAAGACACACACACACACATATATACGACAGGCTTCTTTCAGTTTCCGTCTACCAAATCCACTCACAAGGCTTTGGTTGGCCCGAGGCTACAATAGAAGACACTTGCCTAAGGTGCAACAACACAGTGAGACTGAACCTGGAACCATGTGTGGTTGGGAAGCAAGCTTCTTACTACACAACCATGTCTGCGCCTAGATGGAAAACATAGCTAGCTCAAAAACATGTGGACAATACCTAAAATCCTTTCACTTGATAAGAATCCTTTCCTCACTAATAATCTACAAACATTTACCGTTTTTTTTTTCAGCTACTACTTCAACCGCTTTTCTTAACTAAATTTTCCAATTGTGTCATTTCCATTACTTATCAAAACCATACCACCTCGACATCTTTTTCTACGGAACTCTCTTGTTTACCTTAATAATATTAGACACGTAAATTCGAACATTATTACTCAATTATTCTCGCAAATTAACTAACCTAGTCAGTAAATATAAAAAATAGTGAATAGCAGAAAAATACATAATGGAACAGCTACGAACAAGCTAACAACAAACGTTTAGCAACCAGTGGAGCATCTAACGATCATAGGGGTAGTACTTCTTTTTACAAAAACATGCACTTGATTTAAAATATTTTCAATATAAGTAGCTCTTAAGAAATAATGTTTTAAATAGAACACCAGTATCAATGAGCTAATCAGTGATGAGCCACTAGCCTAGTAATTTCTTATATCTTTGTGGTATAAAAAATAATCAGGTGAATTAAATATTAGAGGTTAACGTATTTAATGTAAGGATTTTATATTTCTATCTTATTAAACTTACCATCTTCTTCTTCCTCCTCATCATCGTCGTCAATTGTTCTTTTCTTACGAACGACTTCTTTCTTTTTCTTTTTAATCTCAATAGAGTCAGATAATGAACTATCATCAGAATCTGAAGAAACTTCAGCTTCTTGTTCAAAAAAGTCCATTTTTGACTCGTGCTAAAAATAAAACAAAACAAATAATGATAGCCTTGAAACCACAGATAAGTTAGTGGAAGGAGAGATGGGTGGTGTTTATGCTTTCAAAAAAAAAAAACAATTCAAGCGATTAAAATATAATGAAGTTTACATCAGCTAAAAACTTGATTCTTGATATAGTCTTATTCATTATCTAAACATGGAAATGATAAAAGATAAAACCTTTTGATGTTAACTTAAAAGAAAACGAAAAATTATCCAAACGGAATTAAGTATACGTATAACAAAAAGAAGTTTTCACTAAAAAAAATACCAATAAAATCGAGTATTCAAAAAATACTAACACAAATTTAACATTGGTTTTACAAAATTATTTATAAAATTCGATCATTATAATGAATAGAAGGAAAAAGTTTAAAACCTTCTAAAACAAGGATTTATTTAACATAAGGCAAGACTAAAATGTTTTCCTCGTAGGAATAGATAAGGGCAATATTAATAATAGAAGCAAAAGACACATGGATATAGTATGTTTAAACGAAATTCCACTTACAAGTTAGAAAAATAATACAGAAAATTAAAAACTCTAAACTAAACAGGAATTTGTCATCAAATTAGATGTAGGACACAAACTTAGTTGCAGTGTTCATAATAGTGTTGAACATGGCGACAACGTTAGAAATGCTGAAAAACGTAAATCGCATAAAATTTATTTTCGTATATTATGAGTAAACAAATAACATAATATTCAACTATCAAAACTTAATGATTAATTCTAGATATATACAGATTTATTTTTATATTTTACAAGCTAAACAATTTATGATAGACAGAAAATAATATTTGAAGAATGAATTTGCTATTCTGCTGTCGGTGGCTCTAAATAAGCAAACGATAGAATAATGTTATTAATGATTCTTCTTGAATGTCAGTCATGTTTTCTTGACCATTGAGTTCAGCATCAGTTAAAAAAGTGCATAGATTGAATTTTGGAATAAACACTCCTCTCGTAGTTTTTCACAGTAATGTTTCAACCTTTTTTTCTGTTCTCCGCAAATTTCTAAATTTTGAACATCGACGATTACAATTCTGCAGAATAAATAATAAATAAAATGTTTTTAACCATCCTTATTTTAGAGTATTCAATAGGTCGTCAATTTTTCGCTTTCTTCTGTCTTGTTTTTTTTTTTCTGAAATACGTTTTAATCTAGAAGAATGTAAATCTGAGAAAGAAAATTCAAAAAGTTTTTATTTTTCTTCATTCATCCCTCTTACTCAAGGACGTGTCCCTGTTAAATACTCTCCAAAATAGAGTACAGCTGAGTGTACAGAGATTTCAGTGCATTGACTGGGGTTGATAGAACTGGATGCGAGAGCGTTGTCAGCCATGCAGGATCCAGTACTAGAAAAGAAAATGTGATGCTCCTGTACTTTGCCAAAAGCCATGGACTTTGCATTGTTAGTTCCTGGTACCAACGTCTTGAGCTGCCTTGCTGGACTTCGTATTTCAATACTGGTTGCATGACAAAGGAGATAGACACGCTCTTGTAGGTGGCTGCTAGAGACTCCTTCAGAATTGCAGAGTTTTTCACATTGCTAGTTTCTTGGGTACTGATCACAGACTTGTGGTTGAGTTAAGATTGCAACTGAAATCTAAGAGGCTGAAGGCAAACAGTCCCAGTCTGGATGTTGACAGGCTCAAAGACAACAGTGTAAGCAAGGCTTATTTGCAGCAACATGGATCTGTGCTACTTGGGGCTGACTCCTTATCTGATCCTCTGGGAATGTGGGGAAGCTTTCAGAGACAACCTGCAGTTGATTGCTAGGGAATGTAGTGGTTTCCAAAAATGGGCCAGGAAATGTTTCCTTTCCAGGAAGACCCTCACAATGGTGGAGTGTTACTGTAGGGTGAGACTGGGTGGAGCTGCTGATGATTTGCTTTGGGGTCTGAGATATGGGGTAGTCAGAGTACTGAGGTCTGATAAGGAAAAGCAAACCTGAAAAGTCTGCTAGGATGTCAAGAATCAGTTTCACACACCCAACTCATGTATTGCCTACAGAGGAATAACTATCCTCAGAGGTGTATGAAGCCTTATGCCCAGTGGTTTGGTGTCTTAGACTCTGATGGTGCACTTCTGATTGAGGAGCCCAAGGTGGTGGCTCTTTAAGCATCATACTTTGTGGAATTGTATAAGATGGACCCAACTAGTACTGATATGAATACCACAATGCCTTCAGCACTGGTGACTGACCAACCAGTCAGCTGTGATCTGCCATCGAAAGATGAGGTTCATACAGTGGTAAATCAGCTGAAGGGTGGAAAAGCAGTTGGTATTTGTGGCATCCATGGGGAGATGATCAACAAAGGTAGGCCTGCTTTAGTCATGTTCCTTTAAAGAACAGTGATTAAAAAATATGGGCAGACCAACAATGGAATCTGTTTTAAATTGTATAAAAGATTAGAATCCCCTTTAAAAATTGTCATTGTTACCGTTCCTGTGCTCCAGCTATTTCTGTAGGTGTGTAAGCCTCAGAGAGTACCAGCACATCATCAGGGATAACATCCTGAAACCACTACAGAGTTAGCGTTGGCAGCAAATGGATTTCCTGCCTAGTGGAACCTGACCCTTCTATCAGAAGTGGAAAAGGATGCACTGCAGTCAGGTCAGATGTTTCTTAGGACAAGGTATGACGGTTAGGCAGTAGTACACCACCGAGGCAATGTATGCATTAGCTTCTTCCACCCGAGCATTCATAGACAATTTTTTCTCGGTCCATTTCTGAATGAGATTGGCCACCCTACTTGCAACTTCTTCCAGTTCCTACTCACTTGGAGGTTGGGTTTGAATTAGACACCGAGCACATTCACTGGGCCCTCGATTCAGCAAAAGAATTCACTGTTGGCCAACATAGATATGCCTCTCTGAATGCTTAGTTGCAAGCCTACTGACTCATTCCAGTTATGAATGCTCCTGTACAAGAACAAAAGAAGCTGCATCTATTTGCGATGGATGCGCAAATGTAATTCGAGTTCGGGTATGGATTCTGCTATGAAGATACAGTGGAGACATTGCTAATTTTGATTTTGCCTGGGATTGGACAAATGTGTCTGTTGATTGCAGGATATAGTTCTTTTATTGTTCTTTTTCTTCAACTCAAATTGTTTTGATGCACCATGACACATTTTACACCATGCAGATTGATCTAGGTAATGACTTTACCAAGATGTTAAGTTAAGCTGTAGAAATTTTAGTGATTGCTTCCACTTATCCTCATACCTAAGGACAGGTCTTTTTTTACCACGATATCCCTCCACTTGTTGGCTATACAAAAGAATTTTTGAAATGCGGTCATCTTTCATATGAACATGTCTTACCCATCTGCATTGAATTCTTAGCAGCATGCTTTGGATACTGGAAATATCATATTTTTCTAAGATTTTGACATTTAATATCTTATCTTGCCATTTTATGTTGAAGATATTATGCAGACAGCACATGAAAGGTTTCAAGTTTCTTTATATGCCTGTAGTAGAAAGTCCATGTTTCTACCCCATACAAAAGTGTGCTCAAAATACAGGATTTGTACACACATATTTTATTTTTTCAGATTGACATTGTGTTCATCCCACAAATGATGGGAAATTTTTCCAAAAGCATTTGTAACTTTAGATATTCTATCATTGATTTCATCATCAAGAGTTTACTCTTAAAGTTTACTGTAGTTCCAAGATACTTAAATGACCTGACCCATTTGAGTGGCTTGTCTATCGTCATGTTTGAATCTTGAGTATGTTCTGCCCAAGGTTTTGGTTGGAATAAAACTTCAGTCTTCTTGATGCTGATAGTCTAAATGTGTGAGCTGTCGCAGCAAACCTGTCAATCATTTCCTGAATTCCCTCAAATGTATGAGAAAACAGTGCAATCAAACAGCACAATCAAACAGAAAGTCACGTAGAATTTCTTCCTTGGTCTTTTTCTTTGATCTGAAACTCTGCCCTTTCAGGTTTAGTAGACCTCCTTCAGTACGAAACTGGAATTTTACCCCTTCATAGTAATCCCTGAAAGCATATTGGAGCATTGTTTAAAAGAATATGGAAAAAATTACTGGGACTAAAACACAGCCCTATTTGGTTCCAGTGACAACAGAAAATGTCTCTGAACATTGGCTATTAGATATCAACATTGCCATCATTCCTTTATGCAGGAATGCTATTAACCATATCATTTTATAAGGAAGACCAACTTCTGAAAACATTTTCCAGAATGCCTCATGATTCACTGTATCAAAGCCTTGGTCAAATTGATAAAGACCATGTACAGGTCAGTATTTTGTTCGCGTGCTTCCTCTTAAACTCTGTCAAAGGGCAAAAATCATGACAACTGTGCTTCTCCCAGCCTGAATCCACATTGGGATTATTACATGTTTATTGATGTGGTTAAGAATCACACTCACAAGAATTTTTCCAGCTATGCACAAGCTTATTCCCCTGTAATTATCACATACACTCTTCTTTCCCCTTGTTTTTGTACAAGTGAATTATTGATGCATTTTTGAACTGTTGGAGTAAGCGATCCAGTTTCCCAGATAAAACAGATCAATTTGTGCAGCTTTCTTACAAGTTGTTTGCCACCATGTTTGTACACCTCTATGGGAATACCATCTTTTCCAGGAGATTTACTATTGGAAAGTTTTTTTTTTTTAATAGCAGTATTTAGCCCCCTCCAAGGAAGGATCTTCTGCAAGATCCTCAATTATAGATTGCTGAAGGATATTGATTACTGCAGGATCAGTAGTGGATTCTTGATTTGATACAGATTTAAAGTTTTCTGCTCATATTTTCAGAATTTCACATTGCTACTTAACAGTTTGTTCCGTCGTTAGAAAGAATAGGTTCTGTACCACTCCTTTTTGGACTAAATACACCTTTCAGATTGTCATATGATGCTCTAAGTTGTGAGATTTAGCAACCTGTTCCAATTCTTAGGCCTTTTTGCTCACCAAGAATCTTTCATCTCATTCAGCTTTTTCTGTGTAGTTTTCTTAGGGGAGATATATAAGGATCTGAGTGTTGGTGAGTTTGTCTGAGATCCATGCCATGTGTCTCTTGTGCATAGTTTCTAGGAGAGGTTTAATTTGAGAATCATTCTCATTGAAACAATCCTGGTGCTTGCATTTGACTAATCCTAGAGCTTCTTCAGCAGATGATTTGATGCTGTCACGAATATTGTGCCACAAAATTTCAGGGTCATTGCTTTCCCCCATTTTCGCAAGCTTTGAATTTAAATGCATTTCAAAATTTTTTTGTTGTTTCTGGATTTTTTAGAGAAGAGACATTTATTCTCTAAAACGAAATCAACAACAACAACAATAACAATAATAATAATTTCTTTGTTTACCACAGAGGGTTTACATTAAGAAAAACATTATGGAAAGTACAGGACAAAACAAAGAATATGTGTGTGTATGTGCATGAGGGTGTGTTGTTGTGAAGGTTTTACATGTGTAGCGTATGCCTTAAGGGATACTTCTCTCTCTCTCTCTCTCTCTCTCTGTTATATATACATAGACACGGACGTAGTGGATAACAGCTAGCTTTCGGCCGCACCTTTGGACCCTGTTATGTCCACCACTCTGATTGGTTGGTATTGGCGCATTTTTGTCTTTTGTTCCTGATCGCACGGTCCTAACATAATGAAAAAAATCAACAATGTGTTATCCTCAACAGGGAGGAGACGTTCGAGGGCTGCATATAGAAAACCCCCATAAAAACTATGGGTACCTTCACTTTTGAAACAGGTACCTTTTTTCCTTTCCTTTTCTCCAATTACAGGCGTATACTGAGGGCAGGCCTGTTCACTCGCATTCTCGCCACTTTCATCCACCTTTTAGTAAACTGGTTAGAAGGTAACACTTCCTTCTCTACCCTTATTTTCTTTTTCAAGTGAAACTTGAAGTTGATCAGGAATTGGCTAGTCTCGTCCACTATACAATCTCTTTTGCCATAGCCACCAGGCATGTAAAAATAGCCTGCCCTTCTCATTAAAGGAAGGCAGCGGTGTGATCTTCATGATGGATTCAGTTGACAGTCAGATCCATCCTACACGTGACATAAACCCACAAGTCAGCAATACTCGGGCACTGGACGAGTGCATGCTAGACTGTCTCGTCCTGCGCATATTTCGGACATGCTCGGCTGACGGCACTGCTGTACCTGTATAGTTTATCAGCAGCATTGTCAGGCCAGAGATTTTTGGAAGTTATCCATTGGTCCGGGCCGAAAGTTCTCCGGAAAAAGAGTGGCTAGTTGTTCTTCGATGCCTAAGGTCTCTCCGAAAGAGGACAAAAAAAAAAAAATACAATTCCCAAAAATTTAAAATAGGAGAATTTGGAGCATGAGAACAGTAATGGTTGTGCTTATAATAATTGGTGTGTTAGGAACAGTAAACAAACATATAGACAAATGGCTGAAGGAGATTGGAATAGAATGTCCGGTAGAGCCCCTACAGAAAGCTTGTCTGTTAGGGACAGCAAGGATTATCAGGAGGGTTCTGAGCACTTGAAAGATAGCTGAAAACTTGTGGATACATAAGGTCACAGGTAGTAACCCATTACCCGCATAAATCCTACCAAGAATAAGATCGAACCTGAGCCAAATCAAAATAATAATAACAACAACAACAACAACAACAACAACAATAATAATAATAATAATCCAATGGGATTTTCCAGTCAACACTGACAGAATGATCCAGGCTAATCGACCAGACATAATTATTAAAGACAGGGAAGAAAATACTTGTAGACTAATAGATGCAAGTGTTCCTACTGATAAAAATATATCTATCAAGGAATTCGACAAACTAAGTAAATATAAGGACCTGGAAATTGAAATACAAAAGATGTGACATCTTAAAACGAGAACTGTTCCTGTTATTGTAGGTGCTCTAGGTATGATAAAAAAAAGGGATGTCAGAAACATCTAGATAAGATCCCAGGAGAACCATGACTCAGAGAAATCCAAAAGATTGTACCGACAAGTACTGCCCACATCCTTAGAAAAACCCTATCCATTTAAATGTCTGTGTTGTAATACATAAAGACACTTCATGTAATACTTCCCCTCCCCAAGCTTTCAGTCATACTGTAACATCTCTTATCCTTCACTTGCCCTGGGACACTGGGTGTGTCTTGGCAAGTGACTGTAACAAACATGCAGATTAAAAGTAGAAAAAAAATGGTTTCAAATTTTGCCACAAGGGCAGCAATTTTGGGGAAGGGGATGAGTCGATTACATCGACCCCAGTGTTCAACTGGTACTTATTTTATCGACCCCGAAAGGATGAAAGGCAAAGTTAACCTCGGTGGAATTTGAACTCTGAACGTAGTGATGAGCAAAATATTGCTGAGCATTTCGTCCGGCGCGCTAATGATTCTGCCAGCTTGCCGTCTTAGATGATGATGATGATGATGATGATGATGATGATGATGATGATGATGATGATGATGATGATGATGATGATGATGATGATGAAGATGAGGATGATGATGATGATGATGACGACGACGATGACGACGACGATGACGATGACGATGACGATAGTAATAATAATAATAATAATAATAATAATAATAATAATAATAATAATAATAATGATAATAATAATAATAACGATAACGAAGAGAAGTATGGTGGGGTGGAAAAACTGAGTTGACATCGTACGGGCAAAGTTTGGGCATTCTGGGCATCAGGAGAGGGATTTTCCAAGGAGATAGCTTATCTCCATTGCTTTTTGCTCTTGGTGACCTTGGTGCTGGGGAAAATGAACCTAGGATATCAGTTAAAAGGAAAGAATCTCAAAGAATAAACCACCTCCTCTTCATGGATGATTTGAAGCTGTATGGCAAGGGTGAAGTACAAGTGAGTTTTTTGGTGAACACAGTCTACTGTTTTAGAACTGATATTAAAATGGAATTCGAACTCAAAAAGTGTGGTATAATGAACCTGAAAAAGAGGCAAGGTACAGTCCCTGGAAGGGATAGAGCCACCTAATAGAGAAATGATTAAGCAAATTGAAAAGGAAGGATATAAATACCTTGGCATACTAGAGTTCAACGAAATCATTGAGAAGGAAATGAAAGAACACCCGAGAAAAGAATATTTCCGAAGACTAAGATTAATTTTGCGCTCAAAATTGAGTGGATTGAATAAAATCCAAGCGGTAAATACACGAGCGATAGCATCACTTCGGTTTGGAGTTGGAATTATAAACTGGCAAAAGAAAGAGCTGATGAGCATGGATACGAAGACAAAGACATATTGACAGTACACGGAGCATTCCATCTCAAGAGTGACACTGATAGGTTATACTTGTCCAGAAGAAAGGGTAGGAAAGGCTTTTATCAGTTGCCAGGATTGTGTAGAAGCAGAGGAAAACAGCTTTGGGTGGTATGTAAAAAATGCCGTGGAGAAGTCCAGTATCATCAAAATTGATATTTGTGTAAAGAAAGAAAAATTTAAAGAGGAAAAGAACTGAAAAAAAAAAAAAATGGCGCGGAAGAGAAAAGGTACCGCCAGTTTGCAAGATATACGAACGCCAAGACAGATACAGAAGACTGGTGGTTATGGATGCGGAGGAGTGACCAGAAGATAGAGACGGAAGCACTTATATGCGCTACACAAGAACTATGTGAAGTGCAGTACTGACAACGCAATTGAGAGCGAAAAATGCAGAATGTGTGGTGAGAGGGGCGAAATTGTATGTCACATTGTTAGCGAATGCCCGAAATTGGCACAACGCGATTACAAAAGACGACATGACAATATGGCAAGAATTATCCACTGGGAGCTCTGTGAAATTGGAAATCCCGACCGACAAAGAGCAAAGACGTGGTATGACCAAATTCCATGAGTTACCGAGAATGAAGACTGCAAAATCCTGTGGGAAGCAATGATTCAATGTGACCATCAGATCAATTATCGTAAACCTGACATAGTTGTGGTAAAAAAAAAACAAAAAAACTTTCATGATAATCGACAACAGTATCATAAGAGAAAGAATAAAAACTGAACAGCTATGACAATTTGAAGTGGGAAATACGCGAGTTGTGAGTAGTGAAGAGAGTGGATGCGATACCAGTAGTAATTGGCACACTTGAAAGTATCAGCACTCAACTACCAACATGGTTCAAAACGGTTGGTACAATTGTAAATATAGAACACCTACGAAAATCGTCATTGCTCAGAACTGCAAGAGTTCTCCACAGGGTTCTTGAAGCATGATTAGTAAACAAGTGTGACCTTAGTCTGTTGGCTGTGGACAGCTGAAACTTTCGATCATAACCAGCAAAATAAGCTGAGAGTTTTCATCAAATAATAACAATAACAGCAGCAATAAGTAAAATGAACTTCCACCAGTAAGCTAGATAACCAACGCATTACACACTCAACACACAATATAAGCAGTAATACAACAAAAGACTGCATCACTCCTCAAGAGAAAAAAACACTGATGCAATACAATACCGGGAAGAGTTTATACACTCCCAACAACAGAAAAGAACACACAATGCTGCACACACCCCAGCAGCACGGAGGTGTAGCAGGCGATGCAGTAGAAATTTTCATGAAACTATTAAATGTTGAACAACAACGACAACAATAATGGTTTCAAATTTTGCCACAAGGGCAGCAATTTTGGGGAAGGGATAAATCGATTACATCGACCCCAGTGTTCAACTGCTACTTATTTTATCGAACCTGAAAGGATAAAAGGCAAAGTCGACCTCGGCGGAATATGAACTCAGAACGTAGCGACGGACGAAGTACCGCTAAGTATTTTGTCCAGCGTGCTAACGGTTCTGCCAGCTCGCCGCCTTGAACAACAACAACAACAACAACGACGACAACAACAACAACATTCGAACCAAAATTAGAAGGAGGGAACATATTAAAGCCATAAATACATGGGCTATGCTAATATTGAGATACTCTGCTCTCTATCTCAAACGGACAAAAGTCGAGCTGCAGAACTTGTGTAGAAGAATTAGAAAGCTGCTCACAATGCACAACGCACTCCATCCTAAAAGTAATGTAGACCGATTCTATCTACCAAGAAAGGAAGGTGGCAGACGATTACTAAACGCAGAGGACACTGTTTTGCAATACTGGTCTGAAAAATTATGTTCTACAGAGTAAAGAAGGGATACTTTCGCAGCCAGATACCCAAAAAGTGAATGAAATAGTAGGAGAATTGAAAGAGAAAAGGGAAGACAGAATAAACAAATGGAAAGAAATGGAACTGAATGGCCAAATCATGCAACAGACTGAGAATGCTGGAAATAAAAATCACTAGCTTTGGCTGACGGATGAAAAATTGAAACGAGAGACAGAAACGCTAATTATAGCCGCTCAGGTACAAGCCCTTAGAACAAACCTGACAAAAACAAAAATCAACAAAACTCAGTCAAATATCAAATGCAGAATCTACATGAAAGGAGACGAGAGTATCAACCACATTCTGAATGAGTGCAAGTATACTAGCACAAAAGGAGTATAAGCGCAGACATGAATGTGTAGGCAAAAGAGTATGTTGGGATGTTAGCCTAGTGCGTAGCTTCAAAATAACAGAAACGTGGTATGAACACGAACCAGAGGCTGTGATAACAAATGAGAATTACAGGATCTTGTAGGACTTCTCCATAAAGACCGACCATACTACTGATGCAAGAAGACCAGACATGATAAAAGAAGACAAAATACACAGACAGTGTTAGATTGTAGTGACGCCTTATAGCAGACGACATTTCCGGAGTTTTTATCCACGCATGCGCAGGGACTAGTTCCGGAAGGAATACAGGAAGAGTTTCATGCGCATGCGTAGTCATCGACATCCAAGCTTTCGCGCTTCTTTCACCCTCTTTCTTCGCTGGCCGTCGAAGAGCCTAGACGTCGCAGCAGCCTCTCTCCAACAACCCAACTCGAGAGCTACACAAATAACCACGCAACTTCATTGACGGCGTCTCAGTAACCAAAAGGCGACGAGATACCGAATTCCCTCCAAGTGTGAGCCGAATTCTATTGTAACAAATATTGTTGTGTTGATAGTTCAGAATCTGCGTTCCGTTGTTTCTTCAAGAAGTTTAATGTACGGAAGCGGAGTACACCTAATGGTGTATAACCACTTCACTACAAGATCATGCATTTTGCAATTCTCTATGATAGCAGAGTCGACACTTGAAAAAATTGAAAAATATCAGGATTTAGCCGGAGAGCTAACAACAATTATTCCTGTAGCAAGTAGTGCACATGGCACAACACCCAAAATGCTACCAAAAAGACCGAAAGAAATTGTGATTGAAATTCACATTGTTGATCTGCAGATAAGTAACATCGTATACTCTGCAATAATTCTAAGAAATATTTTTAGATATTTGAGGGGACTTGTCGCCATGCCTCAAGATAAAATATTCGCTAAGTAGATTAGCATGCAGTAGCAACATAATAATAATAATATATTATAGCTCGCATTCTGAGGAGAGTATTGTCTCTTTGAGTTACAGGAGAAGGCACTACTTGAAACCTTTGGTGATTTGTTGTTGCTTGCTTTCAAGTAAAGAATAACCGGTAATTAAGAACTATCCAAGAGGCTGTCATGATAAAAAATAAAGTAATAATAATAATAATAATAATAATAATAATAATAATAATAATAATAATAATAAAGAAAAGTTTTATATACAACGTATCGAAGGTGGTAGAGACCTTATACAGCTAGAAAACTATTACAAAATAACCACCATAGGACTACAGAAACACCTACTTCAAATAGCCACAAAACACGAACAAAACAAAAAACTGTTTTCAGTTTTTAAGGAAGCTGACAAATGCAAAAAAGAAGTCATAGTACCTAACAACTATGATGAAAAAGAAGAAACAAAAGCTGTAGAACAACTTAAAGCCAAACTAAAACTGAAACAGCAACGGATAATAATAAAACGATGGCAAGAAAAGCCCCTTCATGGCAAATAGTGGGTTGAATTAAACAGAAAAGAAATAGACAAAGCAAAATCCCAGCAATGGCTAAGAAGCTCAGGACTCAAGGCAGAAACTGAAGGATTTTTAATTGCAGCACAAAACCAAAGCTTTCCCACCAGAAATTACAAAAAACCCCCAAAAAACAAAAAAACAAAAACATGTAATGAAAAGAAATACAAGTAAATGCAGAATATGTGGCAATGGACAAGAAACAATGGATCCTCTTGTCTCTGGCTGCCCAGTCCTGGCTTAGAAGGAGTATATTCACAGACACGACAGAGTTGGGACCAATATACACTGGAAGCTATGCCAACACTATGGAATAATAACAGAAAAAGAATGGTATACGCATACGCCAGAAAAGGTCACATAAAACGAGAGAGCAACCATACTATGGCATATGCCAATACACACAGATATAGAAATTAAGGCCAATATGCCGGATATAGTTGTCAGAGATCACCAAGAAAAGAAAAATGCTTTCTAATCGATGTATCAATACCAACAGATGACAATGTTTCTCTAAAAGAAACGGAGAAACTTTCAAAATACGAAGACCTGGAAATAGAGGCAACTCGAATGTGGAGTCTGAAAATAGAAACAATTCCTATCATAGTAGGCGCATTAGGTATGATAAAAAAAATTCAAAAGCACCAGGACTAACAAGCATATACAACATACAGAAAATAGCACTATTAGGCACCACACACATCCTACGCAAAACATTTTCAATACAGTAAAAATAAGAACATTACAACAAACCACAGCACATACCCAAGGCACACAGAGCTGAGCTCGGTAGTGCAGTGAAAGCAAGTGATAAAAATAAGACTACTGAATAATAATAATAATAATGATAATAATAATAATAATAACAATAACACATAATTTTCTTATGGTTTCTTAAACATCCTCTAGAACAACACTGTACAAATTCAAATATATGGTACCCTAGGCATAACACCTACATGAACTTCTAACTTGTTGTCTCTTGAGGTCTCTGGGTGAGACTTGGATCCAACTTGTACAAATGCAAAACAAAAGTCAAACATAAAATAATAATAATAATAATAATAATAATATGTTGTTGGCACTCTGTCGCTTACGACGTCGAGGGTTCCAGTTGATCCGATCAACGGAATAGCCTGCTCGTGAATTTAACGTGCAAGTGGCTGAGCACTCCACAGACACGTGTACCCTTAACGTAGCTCTCGGGGATATTCAGCGTGACACAATGTGACAAGGCTGACCAGGCACAACAAAAACAGGAAGAAAGAGTGAGAGAAAGTTGTGGTGAAAGAGTACAGCAGGGTTCGCCACTATCCCCTGTGGAGCTTTAGGTGTTTTCGCTCAATAAACACTCACAGCGCCCGGTCTGGGAATCGCTGCCCTAACCAGTGGGCCATTGCGCCTCCACTACTACTACTACTACTACTACTACTACTACTACTACTACTACTACTACTACTAATAATAATAATAACACACACACACACACACACACACACTCATACAGAATCATATTGACGCCAACTTTAGTGTGAAGACATTAACAATCCTAGGATTTTGTGATCAACAGCACATTAATATTTTTTTCCATGTTTACTACACACCAATATCTTTATTTGTCTCTTCACACATAAACATACATTTCTTAATATCATAAATTATTGAAGAACCTATGTTAAATTCAGGTACAGTAGTGTAGCAAGAATATTCAGCAATCAGATGAAAGAACAGTGATTAAAGTTGTGAAGAAAATATTTATTTTACCGTTACATTATACATTACCTTACCTCGACGGGCAGGTGATGAAATCGTAAAGCATGCGAAGTAAAGATAGATGTCGCAGATTTTCTTTGTATGGTTGGTTAGTAGTAATTACGGAAAGAAATAGAGTGATGTTGTAAGAGGAAATAAAATGAGCTAGTAAGAGTGAGAGAGTGTGGGACAAGTGTGGGGCAAGGGACAACGGTTAGGCGGTAGGTGATTGCAGATGCGATAAACACCTGTACCACCTCCGCCCTTCCTTTCAGGGATAGAGCTCGTCCGGACCAAGTCCGAACTAGCGCTTCCACCCTGTCTGCCACCTCGCTCCAGTTCTTCTCCGTTTGGGATTCCAGTCTAAACCAAACTCCAAGCACCTAACAGGACCACCTGTCCAGTGACTCACGGCACTGGACGATATCGGCTTGCTCCTCCAGGTGCTGAGGAGCAAGCCGATGGACTTGTCCTTGTTAACTTTTGCCCCTGCCACCACATCGTATCCTTTGATAACGTCCTCTATACAAAGGTAGCTGAGCCTCATTGGACACGATGATGGTGACGTCATCCGCATAAGCAGAGACCGACTTACTGCATCCGATTTCATTAGGGGTACGTCCCAAATTCTCCAACTTCCGCAGTAATAGCTCAAGAGCCAAAACGTACAGAAGCGGGGACAGGGGACAAACTTGACGAACTGAGCGCTTGATCGAAAACGGCTCCGACAGGTAGCCGTTTATCTGAATGGTGGATTTGATGCCGCTATACATTGCGGAGATCCACCTACGGAAGTCCGGACCCAGCCCAACCGCTTCGAGAATCGCCGCCAGGAGCTGGGAATCCTCCCATTCTGTTGCCATCACACTCGCCAGCAGGTCCCTAAACCAGTCCGGCATGCTACGATAAAACTCATAGGATAGACCATCTAGCCCCGGCGACTTATCCCCCAGTGCACTCAGGCAACACCTCTTTGACCTCCGCAGGTGTAATCGGCCCTTGACAGCATTCCTCATCACGTGCCAAGGGTCGTGGCCCGCTGGCGAGGAAACCCTTTAAGGGCTCCCCACGCTCAAGCGAGTCGCCCTGCCCAAACAAGCGGGCGAAATGCTGTTGAAAGGCCTTTTGCATCTTTTCCTGTTCATAGATCTTACACCCTTGTTCATAAGTTAAAAACTTTATAGAGGCTTTTTTGCCCCTCTGACACTCCACACGACGGACCTATCCGGTAATGTTAATACCTTCTCGGCCCCACTTCACGTAGCTTAGCTCTAACTCTGCAGTCTTCGTGTTTGGCTTTGAGGTGACGGTACAAGACCGTTCTCGCCGCCAGCACTCTGTCTGCAGAGCCAGATTCCAAAGCCTTGTCTAAATTCTTAACTAGTTCCCTTTCTATTCTAGATCTATCTAAACTTAGCTGATTGCTAAATCTAATAAACTCTAAATGGATGGCTCTCTTGTGGGCGTGCCACCATCTATTATTAATGATGGCGTCACATAATACCCTCTGTATTAAATCCTTAATCCGGGTACGTAAGGCATGACAAGTCAAAATAGACTTGTTCATCTTCCAGTACCCGGGTCCCTGTCTAAGATATTTATCTATATGTAAGACATTTATCTATATGTACCTCATACGCCACAAATTAGTGATCCGTGTAAGGCACAATACAAAATTGTGGACAGCTAAAGGTATCCCTATCTCTTTCTCTAACGAATACCCTATCTATGTAAGATCTGCGTGAGCCGTCGTTATTACTCCACATCCACTGTGGAACACTCGGCTCATCCAGTCTGTAACGGTCTACTAGATTATAGCTCTCTAGTAGACCCTTGAGGCCAGGATTTCCCCTCCTACCAGTCGAGCCAACACTATCCACTCGTGCATCGAGGATAGTGTTAAAGTCTCTTAATAGAACTACCATTTTTGACGTCGCTAGAAAGTGCTCTAGTTCTCGATAAAAACCTGACTGCCTACACTCCTTGGGATCAGAGACAGCTACCAACCTGAAGGACTGTTTACTTTCGTGAATCACATCTAGGACGACCAGCCTACCTTCTGGGTCCAGAAAGACTGTACTTACCTGTAAGTCTGAGGTTTTCCTGAGTAGTAGCACCACGCCCCTCCTCGTCGGCTAGGAGAAATAAATTTCTCATATCCGTTTAGAAGAGGAGAGAACGCTTCTGGCCCACTCATCTTGGACTCTGTGGCAATGCAAACGTCTATATCCCGTGGCCTGAGGTCGTCCAGGAGACAACATTGTTTCCATTTCGATCCCAGCCCACGCACATTTATGCACCCTAACTTAATCGCCATGGTAGAAATAGAAAGGGTTTACTTACTGTTGGGGCTTGGGGAGGGGCTGCACAAATTCGCCTACCTCCCCTTCCTTTCCATTTGTTGGTGTAGCCGCTGGACTTTTTCTTGGTGTCGCCGCGGGACTAATTAGAAATTTCTTATCAGCCATTTCTGTGTTAACAGCCCGGATGTCGTCTGGGTACCTTCCTTTAAATTAAAAAAAACAGACCAGCGTTCATTTTCGCGTACCTGATGTTTGGGGGCGTTTCTGCTGTTTTTTTAAACATGCACTTTATGGTGCGCTCTTATTACAGTGTTTAATGGTACATTTGTCTCTACATACGCGACAGCTTTTTCGTGTGGTTTGGTGAAAGGTTTCCCCCTGGGGTCGGGCTGGGGAGTTTTATTCTGTGTGTCTGTGGTGTTTTTTGTTTGGGAGGGGGAGTCGGAAAGGTGTATTTTTTGCGTTTGTTTGTCACTGTAGTGAAGTCCATCGCTTCATTTATTTCTTTCGTTTCTTCCGCCGCTGCTTTTCCTTCTGAAGTAGTCTTTGGTTTCTCTGGCTTCTCCGTATCCTCGTTTGTTTTCTTCGCTTTCTTTTCAACTTTTTGGGGAGGGGCTTCGTTGTCTTTCGTTTTGGTGCACGTCTCCACATTTGAAGCAACGAGGCCTACGTCCCTCAACGGCTACTCTTATGGTTTGCCCCGCCACTACAAACACCCTATCTGGCAAATCTTCCAGGGTCTCATTTGAGGCCTGTATGACCATTTCTAAAGTTTGGCCTTTCCAGTTTACTGCCTCCTTATTTATCATTTTCAAAATTGTTACGGCTTCTTCGACGTCGTATATTACGGCTCTGTGTGTGTGTGTGCGTGCGTATGTATGTGTATGTGTGTGTGTATATAAACAATGAATTAAATAGATACAATTAACAATCTAATAATTTATTTATATTATACTATGAATATAATATAATATAACATTAAAAAAATCATTAAAAAACCAAAATAGCCAACAATTTGTTTCGACTTATATACATATTTTGCTATATAAACAATTCAATTCACTTATATAAGTCTCAGAGCTAAGATTTAAAGATAGACGGAATTCTGTGTGAAAGGACGGTTGGATTGTAAAAAAATTAATTCAAATGCCTATGTATTATGAGCGTCAGTGTTAACTTTTCAACTACTTTCTCTGAAAGCAATTTCCTTAGTTTGTTACTTTACACACACACACACACTTTATTTGTAGGTTAACAAGGCTACCATTGGTATCATGCAATTTTCAAGCTTGCCATATTAGTTTCATCCCTCGGCATGAAACCAATGGTAGCCTTGTAAACCCACAAATAAAGAATAGTTATCCATCAATGTGGTGTTGAGCTCTCATTCTCACTGTTCGACATTTGTATATATATATATATATATATATATA
>NC_068981.1:58404976-58410174 GCF_001194135.2 Octopus bimaculoides | reverse complement strand
TATATATATATTTGTAGTTCCATTTTTTCCTCCTGTCATCACTTTCTGTCGAAGAGCGTAGATTCGAAACGTCAGTTTTTTTCCCATTTTTCGAGTGCGTCAAACTAATATACTTGCTTGTTCCCTCACCTGTCTCTGTCTTTTGTTTTCTTTAAATTTGAACCACACACACACACACACACATCATCATCATCTAGCACAGCACGAGGATATATGGAAATAATGCTAGTCAATTTGCTAGATGCGCCTTCCATTTGTGAGTCAAAACAATTACTTTTTATGGATCTAACTACACATTTAAAGGAGATATGTATGCAGATCAGCTAGCATGGGAAATGGGTGTAATCGAAATGAATATAAAGATTTTGTTATGTATAATTTGACCTAAGGCTTGATATTTATTGGATAACCAACGTATTTGAGACATTAAGAAGTTTAATTCTGCAAGACGACGGCTTAAACCCAGTAAATTATGTTAGCATTCCCTCTTGCACCATAGATGTAACCTTTACGAAAACTTAAGCAAGACTCCCATTCCACAATGATGCAGAAACGTATGACACGTTTGAAGGGTCGATCCAAAGTGAAAGGGTCTTTATTAATGAACATCTAATATGCACGATTTTACAAAAAAAAACAAAACAAAAATCATAATCATTCCCTACCAGTCGGTTACCTTTTGTATGCTGAAATTAAAAACCTTCTCAGCAATGCCTCAAAGCCAAGATTGGTTTATGGCAAATTTGAATGGGTAGGCACAGTTTCTGGTTTCGTTTCAAAGCAAAGCTTAAACGCTGTAACAATTATGCCAAATTCTTAATGCATAGCAACTAGGATGCCCAAGTTAAATATTATCTCTGATCTTGTTGTTGTTGCTCTTCTTCTCCTCCTCCCCACTCCTCATCATCGACTTTTTATTCTTCGTGTGCCACGTCTATAGGCGTCAGTGATCATGGACCTCCACCCGCTTCTGTCCTATATACAACCTAACACGTTACCGCATCTATCTTTCGGTAGCCAGCTGGTGAAACCATCAATAATTTTCACTGTTTGCTTTCTCCAGCTTTTTCTTCCTTTCAGTTTATGAGTTGTCACCAAGCTTTCAAGGTTTTGCTTTCCCGTATGGTACCCAGTGTCCTTCACTTGTTGCCTCCTGATGTTGTTGAGATGCTTTCTGCTGGTTTCTGCTCGTCTAAAGACTTCGACAGTTGTCACTTTATCTGTGCAGGGCGCCGTAAGCATTCGTCAATGGCACTACATCTCTAAAAAGTTGATATATTGTTGCACTTGTTTGTTCATGTTCCAAGTCACAGCCATATGGAAGGATACGTACCCCGAGGAACCTTTTATTCACTCTTATTGACATCCGTTTATCTAACAATATGTGCCTGGACTCATTAAAAGCAGCCTTGTGCTGCTCAATCCTTTGTCTCATTACTGTTTTTCTTATCTGATGTAATATGACGGTTTGCAAATATTTAAAGCTGTCGACTTCTTTGAAGGTTGTTCCATTTATTTTCATGTTACAAATTAGTGGCACTTGTCTCCAGTTTAAGGACCTAATGCTAATCTTTCTACACTTTGACTTGTTATCAATAAGCGATTACTATAGGCTTCGGTGCATTGCTTTGCCCGGGGTATCTATAATGTTGCTAAGATGACATTGTCTCGAAACATTGCGGGTATTTAACTACTAGGCAGGGGAACTGTTTCACGCGATTGCTCTCACGATATATACTCCTAATATAAGATAATTTTTTGTGGGGACGGGGATATATGTGTGGATGGGGCCGCAGTCTAATGACTGAAACAAGTAAAAGAATATGAATTTAAACTTGTTAGTTGTGTTTATTTAATGGCATAATGTTAAAGCAGGAACTGTACACGATGACTTTTTTCTTGTCTGAGAAATCTCAATTTAATTTAATGAAGATGGTTAACATGATTGTTTCTATAAATGTGATTCGTTCAACCGATCTTATTTGTGAAACAAAAAAATAGTAATAAAGTTCATTATTGCATAAGTTTAATGCATTGAAATTGAGACAGAATCGCAAGTCTATCAATTAACATCCAACAAAAAGTTTGTCTACTTACATTGCCATTCAACTTCATTATTGTAATTTAATTAAAACTTTATTGGATCTCGAAAGTATCTCGTATATTGGGTCAACCTTAAATCAAATAAACCAATCATTCATAAATTTGAAGGCAATATAGTATTATGGTGATAGAAGAGCATGTGCAGAACCACCGATCAGAACTGAGAGCTATTAACGCCAGTCCCTGGAAACGCGGGACCTGGAGCAATTGCAATTTTATTGTTAGGTTAATCTGGCTTTGGGAGTAACGTTTTTACGAATTCGGAATGCTACGTTCAAATGTAACCATCAGCTGTATATGTTAAATACGAGTTATTTTCGTTATAGAATAAATAATTAAAAAAAAATCATTATTTACACATTCTTCAACGGATTAAAAAAATTTTTTTTCATAGAGTATCTAAGTAATAATTAGCGTCAGAAAATATTCCAAGTCGCATAAATCATGTCATAGCAACAACAAACCAAACTTTACTAATAAAGCGAAAGAAAGTAAGGAGCCAGGCATTAACATATTGCAATATTTGATCACAAATATTCGATTGTGTAATGTAACTGATATAGAAGGAATATAATATAGAATACATGTTCTGACGTTAAAACCCCTAGACAACAACAACGTTCAATCCACGCATGTGATACAGTTGTGTGGAGCCTGTTAATATGATAGCAATATAAATATCTGATAATAATATAAATATATGATAATATATGTCAATATATATATATATATATATATATGATGCATGGGATTGTGTGGAGTTTTATAATTGATTATAAAATAAACATATGCTAACATAACATAATATATGAAAAAACTAACGATATATTAATGTTTGAAGCCCTACTAAGCGACAACAGAATTTTTCTCATCTTTCTATGTCTTTTTATCGTTTGTCCCCACCACCACCGCTACTAATATTTGCAGACATATATAGATTGGTACATTTTTAGGAGAAATTTGATATTTTATGTTATGCTATTTTTATTATAGACATACCAAAAAATAAAAAAAATTCAAGTTAGAATAAAATAATTCTAGAAAATAGAAATGATTTCTTTTTAAATCAAAAGTATTTAAAAAGGTTTCGTTTTTCGAATTCCGCAATGTTATTCCATTCTTTCGATTAAACTATGGACAGTGGCACATGCGCACTACTTTCTTCATCATTGAAAAATTTGAAAAGTAGTCGGCCACCGACTTTCTAACCTCGCTTGAAAAAGGTCACCGCCAGAGTCTGGTTAATCTAAGAGAGATTTAAAAAAGGAAAATAAAAAATAAACTGAACCAGACGAGGAAGGCCTCTTTTTCGCAGGTATATGGATCCAAGAACTGCTTGGTTTCCACCGGAGCATCTTGGACGAGCCCATACTCTTTGGACTAAAATTTGGGAGGCGCAAATAGGCGTGGACAGCATGTACCTCAATAACAGTAACTTAGTAAATTCGGACCAAAAATCTCAAGAATGTATATCTTTGGATTATATTAATATACTCGATGGAAAGAATACACAAACGAATGGTGACCATAATGTTTTAAATCAACAAAATCAATTGAAACGCAAGCGTGAAAATCGTGCCAGTACGTATGGCTTGAATCATTCCTCAGTAAAGCATTTACTTGGAAAAGATGGCGCTCTAATTCCTTGGAAAAGTAAGGATAAAAATTACCCTACATATGTCTTAGGGTAAGTATATTCTTTATAAAATATTGCGTTTATTGTTTGTTGAGAATGTAACATAAATCAACAACTGCCACTGTATGTATCATAATTTAGTCGAAAACGCTGTCAAAAAGAAAACGAGCATGTACGAAAAGATGCTGAGTGTTTTACCTGTTTTATAACGGTCAGCATCTGTTATTTCAGTCCCTGAAATTGTGCCCACCGCATACTTAGAATCTTATGCGAAGCTTTCGTTTTTACCTAAGAGCTTTCATTTTTCATCTTTCACTTACACCATCTACTGTCATCTGCCTCACTGCATTCTAGCTCTTGAAATTCGTTCTACTAATCGTCAAATATTTTTCGAAGTGCTATGATTTTTTTATTTTCCTTGCGATTTTGAAAGATATTCAACCTTAGGCATTTCTAATATCTTAATTCTATGGTGGCAACCATGTGATCATATCAATAATAATTTAAGTAATTATTTAGAAACTGTTAAGATTTTTTTATATCCAAATTTTTGCCAACTGTCATTTTGTCAGCCTTCTCCCGTGAGATATATTTGTCATTATACATTTTAGCAAAATGCTAAATATTTCTATCCTTTTCGACATAATCTGAAAATGGACTCGAAATTTAGAATCATTCTTGAGGAACTAACTCACTTGTTGCAATATCTGAGCAAGAATGTAAAATGAAATTTAACGCTATTTTCAATTAAAATGCTTGAAAATGTCACATTTACAATGCATTTTAAACTGCTTCATTTTTAAATTCAATTTTTATTCATTTGTATATTAGTTTACAATTAGCTGTTAGTAAATTAATCTTCAAGAAAAATTTCTTTTTCAATATCCAGTTTCAGTTCATTTGACATCTATTGTACGCAAGAATCACAACGGTTTCATCAAATTCATTTTGACATCTATCATTAATCTACTATTTTAACATGAAAGCAAGTGAATTATTCCTTTTGTCTAAAGAATAATTTAATTCCCTTTGGTTTTTTAAAAAAAATTCCTAAATGTTTTGACAGTGGTGACTGTCTGTCATGACGTGTTTAAAATGCTCCATTTTCTGCCCATTCTTGGGGATTTTTAACAAATGAACCTTAGTCGAATAAACCATGTACATTATACGTAATTCGCTTGAAATAAAAATCTGTTCGATTATAAATATTCCATTTTTTTTTTTTTTCTTTTTTGCTGTTAGTAATAATGAATGGTGTCCTGTAAGTTGGCCGAATCAGAGTCTTTTTTTTCTTATTTATGAAGGGTTTTTTTTTTTTGTAGGAAGGAGTTACGATTTTAATATTTTACGTACTTGCTTATCTGTTAAAGATGTTTATTTTAAACTAAATTTATTCGTGACTCAACTAAGTCATTTCTTTTCAGCGAATAATTTTTATTTTCCACAAGAAAAATTTTTA